>NW_017671737.1:93375-180768 GCF_001879085.1 Nicotiana attenuata | reverse complement strand
GAGGTGATTTGGTTGGGTTTTTGATTGAATGCGAGTTTCGGAAGAATTTGAAGAGCTTAGGCTTGGATTTGATGTAATTTGATGGTTTTAGTGTTAATCGTGGTGTTTTGATGATTGGAGCAAGTTTGAATAAGGTATTGGATCATGTTTGTGTTTTTGGTCGAGGTCCCGGGGGCCTCGGGGTAAGATCGGATGGTTAAACGGAGAGTTTTGGAATTTTTGCATGTTAAAGGTCAGCTGGTATCTGGTATTTCCGCATCTGCGGAAAGGAACCGCAGATGCGGTTCCGCAGATGCGAAGAAGGGATCGCAGGTGCGGACTGGACCAATTGGAGGAATTTCGCAAAAGCGGGCGTATTCCCGCAGATGCGATGTCCGCAGGAGCGGAAAATGACCGCAGAAGCGGTCCTGAGGAATTTTGAAGAATCCGCAGAAGCGGAGGAACTGCCGCATAAGCAGTAACCGCATATGCGGTATCTGGGTCGCAGAAGCGGAAAAAGGCCTGGGCAGAAGGGTTTTTAAATAACATTTCATCTGCGAGCTTGGGATATTTTCCACCATTTTCGAACAACCTTAAGAGCTATTGGACGGGAATTGAAGGTGATTTCGACTGGGATTGATTGGAGGTGAGTCATATGACCTTGAAACACGATTATTATGTGAAATTTACCTAGAAATTCATGGAAATTAAGCCTAAAATTTATGAACTAGGGCTTGAGTTTTTTATATTTCAAATTGAGATTTGATGGGTCATTTGAGCTCGGATTTGAGAGTTCTTTGTATGTATGAACTCGTGGTGAGATAAGGAATCTGGTGATGTTAATTTTCTGATTTTTCGAGAAGTGGACCCGGGGCTCGGGTTTTGCAATTTCGTGTTTGATGTTTTTCGATTCTTTTCGATTGGGTTATGTTCCCTTAGCCTATTGTGATGTATTCGCTCTGATTTTGGATAGATTCGACGCGCGTGGAGGCCGATTTGATAGGTAAGGGCGTCGCGAGCTAGAGATTTCACCGGTTCGAGGTGAGTAATGATTGTGAATGATATCCTGAGGGTTTGAAACCCCGGATTTGCGCACCATAGTGCTATATTGAGTGACTTACACGCCGGATAGCGAGCGTGGGGTAGAGCACCGTTGGGGATTGTGACTTGGTCCGTCCCGATTAATGATTTATACCGCGTATTTGACTGGAACATATTTGTTATTATCATGATTTGGGCTGATTGCCATATTTGGGCTTCGTGCCAATTATTTGAACCCTTCGGGGATTATTTTCACTGTTTCCTCACTGTATTGACTTATTTACTTGAACTCAGTCATATTGTATCTCCACTATTTTACAACTCAGCCACTTTTACACAGATTTGAGTCTTAAATGATATTTTAAATGATAATTTGGGCTGAGGACTACTGTTTTACTAATGCCCGAGGGGCTTGTGATGATATTCCGACTGAGTGTGGCCGAGGGCCAGATGTGAGGATACACTGAGTGATGTGAGGCCGAGGGCCTGGATGAGAGGATTATATATGGATCGGGCTGCACGCCGCAGTAGTATATTATATGGATCGGGCTGCACGCCGCAGCTGTATGTATATATTGGATCGGACTGCACGCCGCAGTGATATAGCGCTTGGGCTGTAGGAGCCCCTCCGGAGTCTGCACCCCCACAGTAAGCGCGGGTGCCCATATGGATCGGGCTGCACGCCGCAGCGAGCTATGGATCGGGCTGCACGCCGCAGCGATATGTGGATCGGGCTGCACGCCGCAGCGGCTACTATGTGATACTGTTCTGAAAATGTTGTTGAGAGTGAGCCCGAGGGGCTGGTACTATTTTTTTTTAGGGAATGCCCAACGGGCGGACTTTTATGTGCTCATCTTGCATATTTATTTGCCTTTTACCTGTTATACTGCGGTATTTGTGCCCGAGAGGCGGACTTTTCTGTGCTTATCAGCACTAACTGTTTTGAAATCGTTTTCGTAATTATTGAAAAGATCATTTTCAAAAGAGATTTGAACTGAGCCAAGGTATTTCTAAAGATTTCACATATTACACTGTTTTCTCAGAAAATTGTACCCGGCTTCTATATAGCATGTTGGTTGCTTTACATGATTTCTTGCTTCTCAGTTATTATTTACCTTTATTACTCACTGAGTTGGAGTACTCACTTTACTCCCTGCACCTCGCGTGCAGTTGCAGGCATTTATTCACCAGGTAGCAGGTATTGGCTGCGTGGAGGCAGAGTTGTAGAGGTTTTAGCGAGGTGACTGCCAGCGTTCTCAGCACCACTGTCTTTCTATTTTATTCATTATTCTTGTGCAGTGTATTTCTAGACTGTAAAGTGGGAATTTCATTCTTATAGATGCTCGTGACTTGTGACACCCCGGTCGGGCTGTGTTGGGTTGTAATTACGTTAATTAATATCATTAAATCATATTCGAACTGTTATTTAACTGATTAACTACTTAAAAGTGGTGTTCGGAAATGGTCTGGCTGGCCTTGTCTTCACGAGAGGCGCCATCACGACCGGAGCGGGGTTTGGGTCGTGACAGTACAAGTCAGCTAGTGAGGAGGAAGAAACTGGGTCTTCTGACTCGGAGAAGGCTCAAGATTCCCAGGTAATTTCTTCTGTGTTTGAGAATTTAGAAACTAGTTTTTTCTGGTTGGGCCAATCAGGAATGTAAAATTACCTGAAGTAAGTAGGAGTGGTGGTAAAAAGAAATCTGTAAAGGCAAAAGAGAGAGAGGGTGCATGTGGTGAAGAGAGGGGAAATGGGACAAGAGTGGTTGATCATTCACCCACTACTGGTTTGTCTATGTCTACTATTTGTGGGGTTGAACAAGAACATGTGGAAGAGAGTGGCAAGAAGTCAGGGGGAAGTGGAAGTGGCTATGGTGAAGCAGCTGAAGGGTTGGTGAACTTAAGTTCACAAAGAGATGAACCTGGTTCATCAGTTGAAGAAACCCTAGCAGAACTTTTGAAAAAGGTTAGGGCGAGTTATGATCCAAAGAAAAGAAGAACTACCACATAAAAGCCCCTAGTGCTCCTAAACCCTCTAAGAAAAGAAAGGCTTCATCCCCAACACCTACTGACACTTCCTTGCCAAAGGGAAGAGCCACAAGAAGCAGGGTGAAACAGAGTGAGGCTGATCTCCAAAAGGCCTTAGCTGAAAGTAAGAAGAAAAGAATGGATAAAGGAAAAGGGATGGTTGCAGAGTCGTCAGAGGCTGTTGAAGTTGAGGAGATGAAACAGGTCCATCAAGAAAAATTTACAACAGTGGAGGTTCAGACCCCCAAGCCCAAAAAGCCAAAGACTTCTTCCAAGAAGTCTTCTTCTGTGTCTGCAGCTGCTGAACCTTCACTAGCCAATAGGACAACGTCTGCAGTGAAAAGTAAACAAGTACGAATTTCTGAAGATGAGGAATGGAGTGGAGAAGAAGAAGAAGATGAGTCTGTTGGTGAACAAGACAAGCTTGCCATGTTTGGCAAAAGGAAGATTTTGAAGGGTAGACTGCTGAAAGACCTGGTGGAACCAGGAATGATGAGACTGGTGGATGCCTTGACTGCTCAGGGTGGAAGGAAATTGTCCTTCAGATGGATGGTAGGCTAGCCAGGAATGAGATAATTGAGTTTATAGCAAATTCAGAGGTTAAGGATGGCAAGGTTAGCAGCCTAGTGAAAGGAGTTCAAGTGTCCTTTGATGCAGCAAAACTGGGCAAGATCCTTGACATACCCTCTGAAGGGTTTGATGACTATACAAGGCAAAGGTGGCCTTGTCTGGACTCTCTCCCTACTGCCCTTGAAATTACCAGGAGGTTCTGTAATGCTGAAGATGTGAATGAGGCTAGGGGTTTTCAGAAGAGTGACATGAGGCCACAGCACAAAGTTATCTTTGAATTTGTCAACAAGCGCCTACTGCCCAGGCAGGAGAGAAGGCATATTGCAAATTATATGGATTTAGTGCTGATGGAGTGCCAGGAAAGAGGAATGCAAATCAATTGGCCTGCACTCATTATCAAGCTACTGGATAGGGTCATAAATGGTTCCAAGGCTCATGCTACTCTCTATGGCTTTATTCTTACTACGGTTCTGGATAGGTGCAAAGTGCCTCTGAAGAAATGGGAAATGGCATCAAGCAAGGACTGCTTTGGCATTAATACTCTGTTTGCTTGTGACTATTTAGTCAATGCCATCCCAAATGAACCTGGTTCATCCATGAAGACTCCTATCAACAGTAAAGTCAAGGCCTAGTTCAGGAATGTGAAGCCAAGGATGATGAGATAGATAGGCTCAAGGCTCGTGTGGCAAAGGTGGAATCTAAGAGGGATGCCCTCAGAACTGAGTTTGCCAAGGAAAAGGAGAAGAATGACGGAATTTTTCACAATATGCTGAATCTTCTCCAAGCCCAAAACCAACCCTCTAGCTCCCCCAAGCCTTCGGAATTCTAGCCTTTGTGTCCTGAACTTGTCTAGTACCTTTAGTGACCCGAATTAGGGATTTTTCTATTTTTTGCTCATGTTTTAAATGTTTTTTTATTTCTGGTTGTGGATTGTGGTAGCAACATAACTTCTATCAATGATATGTACTGCTTTTGCTCTTGTTCGATGTTAATCTTTCCTTGATAGTTTAAATATGTTTGCTTGATTACTGATGATTAAACCATGATTGCACTTACAGTTGCCCCAGTGGCCATGAGTACTTATTAAAATCTGGGAATCACACTTTGTATGCATTTGATGATGTCAAAAGGGGGAAGAGATATTGTGCTTTACACATTCTGAATTAAGTGATATTTATAACCTAATTAAATTGGTCCTTGATGATAAGTGAATTTTCAAAACTTTGAATTGTAGCTAAGCTGAGTTCTTACAGGATCCAAATAAGTAAAAAGCACAGAGTTTGTCATCATCAAAAAGGGGGAATTTGTTGGCCCAAGAATAGGTGAAGTTTTGAAGATTGACAAAAGAACTCAGACATGGACCAGGTCCATCTTGTGAAGCACAGTCATGATCAACCTATACATGTGAGATGCACGTGAAGGAGATTATTCTAACTGATCAAGAAGAAATATCTACTGATCTGATCGAAAAGGTTGCATATTGGTTAAGGAGAGAAAGACTCCTTACATGAAGAGAACACAGTTTAGGACGAAGATGGTGTTAGAGTTTGAGATCACCATGAACTCTTCTACGATAGAAGAGTAGCAATTGAATCCCAGTCAAACTCTAATTACTAACCTATTAAATATCAGTGTAGTTCTTTTTTACAGGCAATGCACATAAGCAGAGTTAAACGTGAATTGAGAGCAAAATAGCAAGGCAATTTTGCAAGCAATTTATGTGTGATTCAAGCGTGCAATCCTGAAGCTACTTGAACCAGATAGAAGAACAAGTTCCAAGTGTCTATCTTTTATTCTAGTTCAATTGTAGTAGGTGATTTTACATTGTACCTTTCAACTTTCATAGAAGCAATTGTATTAGGTACCTAGAGTGTTCAAGTTAGAGTTCCCTTGATGTTGTCGCAACAGTTGAGGCTGTGTGCCACAACGGGATTAGAGTTAATCCTTAGGTTTACAAAGAGTTTTGTAAATGCTATTTTGGCTCAGTGATTTTAGTGGAAGTTTGGGAAAATCCTACTGAGTTGTAGGTCGTGGTTTTTTCACCTTTTGAGCCAGGTGTTTTCCACGTAAAAATCTCTGTGTTCTTTATTTTCTCTATTTATTATTCCGCAAACAGTAGTAGTTGGAACACCTAGAAGATCCAGGTCCTTCTATAGTTCATATAAGCGAAAATTGGGTACCACACAAATCACCCCCCCCCCCTCTTGTGTGGTATTGACGTTTAGAACATTAATTGGTATTAGAGCAGGTTATCCTTGAAGAGGTTAACACCTTAGGGAAAGATCAATATGAGTGCACCACCTAGAAATATGGAAGGGCAATCCACTGCTAGGCCTCCACTCTTTAATGGTCAGTTCTATTCTTGGTGGAAAAATAGGATGAGAGATCATATCATAGGAGAAGACTATGAACTCTGGGACATAGTCACTGATGGTCACATGGCGACTATAAAGAAGAATGCTGAAGGAGTGGATGTGCCCAAGACAAGAGCTGACTGCACTGCTGAAGACTTGAAGAAATGGGAGAAGAATGCCAAAGCCAAGAAATGGCTTGCGTGTGGACTGGGTCTAGATGAGTACAGCAGGATTCAAAGTTGTACCACTGCTAAGGAAATATGGGACACTTTACAAGTGGCTCATGAAGGAACTCTTCAAGTAAAGAGATCAAGAGGAACACTGCTATATTCTCAATATGAGAATTTCACTATGAAGGAAGGAGAAACTATCCAGGAGATGTACACAAGGTTCACAACACTAACAAATGAACTTAAATCACTTGGGAGAATTATCCTTGAAGAAGACAAGGTTGAGAAAATCTTGACAAGGGTCTTACCAGTGACTTGGGAAAGCAAAATCACTGCTATTCAGGAATTAGAGAACATTGCTACTCTCAAGTTGGATGAACTGATTGGAAACCTCACTGCCTATGAAATGAGAAGGCAAACCATGAAAATGGATGCACCCAAGAAGGAGAGAGTCTGGCTCTCAAAATAGCTGAAGGTGCAGATCTGGAAGATGATGAAATGGCCATGATCAAAAGGGATTTCAAAAAGTACCTATGAGAGGAAAGGGTTCTTCAAGAGGTACAACCTTCAACAAGCCAAAGGCTCCTGAGAAATAGACCAACGAGGGTTGTTACAAATGTGGCAAGACTGATCACATGATAAAGAACTGTCCTCAGTGGAAAATTGAATGGAAGAAGGAAAGGGCTGAATGAAGGAACAGGAAGAAGAACTAGGTTCAACCCAAAAGGAATAAAGGATTAACAAAGGCTATGGTTGCTGCTTGGGGAGAAACATCAGATGAGGATTCAGAAAATGAAGCTGGAGATGAACAAGCACTTATGACCATCAGAGAATCAGATGATGAACAAGAGGTAAGTGTCCTTCATCTCAAAGACAAGATTAATTTTCTGTCTAAAGAAAGTTTGTCTGAACTATTGCTAGACTTCGATGAGTCTGAAATAATTAACAATGAGAAGGAAGAGCTGTCTAGGGAGTGTGTGATCTTAAAAGCCAAGTGCAAAAATCTAGAAGCTAGAGCTAATGAGAGTGACAGTAAAAATGCTGAGTTGAAGAACCAGGTTCTTGAACTTGACACCAGTGTCCCAGAACTTAGGTTTGAAAATTTATAACTAAAATTAGGAACATGTAAGAAGAAAGTTGATCACACACATCTCACCTTAGAAGAAAACCTAGGAAAAATCAAGGATGAGTTGTACAGAAAAGATGAGCAGATAAGAGTCTTAAAAGAAGACCTGGGGAAGGTAAATCATGAACTAGACAGAACATGCAAATGGATTAAGGATTCTGATGCACTATCCTGGCTACAAGAACATCACAGTAGCAACAAGAGAGGACTTGAATATGGGGCACAAGCACCTAAGTGGGACCCCAAAAGCAAGTACATCACTCTTCCTGAAAACAAAATCTGCACACACTGTGGCAAGACTGGTCATTTCAAAAATGAATGTAATGCAAAAGAAAAGGTCAGTCAAAAGAACAAAGCTTTTGTTCAAGAGAAAAATAGGTTGCCTTGGTGGGCTAAAAGGAATTTGATTTACCCCTTTCCCTATAGAAAGGGACCCAAACTAGTTTGGGTTCCTAAGACTAACCCCCAATTTCTTTTTACAGGCCCAAGTAAAGGGAAGTAGCCAAATATGGTACATAGATAGTGGCTGCTCAAAACATATGACTGCAAGCAAGAACCAGTTCCTTTCACTTGAGGACTTAAAAGGAGGTAATGTCTCCTTTGGAAATGGGAAGAAAGGTGAGATTATTGGGGTTGGAAAGGTAGGTAAGACAGACTCACACTCCATTGAGAATGTCTACTTGATAGATGGCTTGAAATATAGCCTAATCAGTGTATCACAACTGTGTGACAGAGGTAACCTTGTAGCAGTTACCTCTACCAATGCTTTGTGATTAACCTTACCACTGACAAGATTGTTTTGCAGGAAAAAAGAGTTAACAATATTTACATTGTAGATTTGTCCACTCTTTCAGAAAATGAACTCACTTGCTTGAGTGTGTTGGACAATGATCCCCTCTTATGGCACAAATTACTTGGTCATGCGAGTATGAATCAACTCAACAAATTAGTCTCAAAGGACTTGGTGATAGGGTTACCTAATATCAAGTTCAAGGAAGACAAAGTTTGTGAGGCCTCTGCAAGGGGAAAGCAGGTAAGATCATCCTTTAAAGCAAGAAAATGGTAAGCACAACTAGGACGTTGGAACTGGTTCATATGGATCTCTGTGGTCCAATGAGAACATTGAGCAGAGGTGGTAAGAAATATGTGATGGTACTTGTTGATGATTATTCTAGGTTTACCTGGGTACTATTCTTAACATCTAAGGATGAAGCATTTGACATGTTTACTGCCTTTGTTAAAAAAACTCAGAAACAACTAGGTAATGAACTTGCATCCATCAGGTCTGATCATGGAACTGAATTTGAAAATGCTAAGTTTGCTGAATTTTGTGATGAGCATGGTATAGATCATAACTTCTCTGCCCCTAGGACTCCTCAACAAAATGAAGTAGTTGAAAGAAAGAACAAGACTCTTGAAGACATGGCTAGAACCAGTTCCAAGTGTCTATCTTTTATTCTAGTTCAATTGTAGTTGGTGATTTTACATGTACCTTTCAGCTTTCATAGAAGCAATTGTATTAGGTACCTAGAGTGTTCAAGTTAGAGTTAATTCGAAGTTGTCGCAACAGTTGAGGCTGTGTACCACAACGGGATTAGAGTTAATCTTTAGGTTTACAAAGAGTTTTGTAAATGTTGTTTTGGCTCAGTGATTTTAGTGGAAGTTTGGGAAAATCCTACTGAGTAGCAGGTTGTGGTTTTTTTCACCTTTTGAGCCGGTGTTTTCCACATAAAACTCTCTGTGTTCTTTATTTTCTGTATTTATTATTCCACAAACAGTATTAGTTGGAACACCTAGAAGAACCAGGTGCTTCTATAGTTCATATAAGCGAAAATTGGGTACCACACAAATCACCCCCCCCCCCTCTTGTGTGGTATTGACGTTTAGAACATCAACAGTGTTGACTTCTGATGCTTGACACTCATGTGTAGGGTGTCCTATTCCACAAAAGTCACATGCTTCTTGCGGCTCACTCTGTACCTTGGCCAATGTCAGCTTCCTTATCTTCTTGGCCATGGTGTCTAGCTGGGCTTGCATGGATGTGTTAGAGTCCACCTGGTGAACCCCAACTAATTTTCTTCTATTATTACTCTCAGCCGGCCATTAGTTAGCATCCTTAGATAGTTCATCAAGGATTAAGACAACCTCCTCCAGAGTTTTCTTAATTAGTGGACCTCCACATGCAGTATTCAGAGTTCGTCGCGAAGAATGTCTCAGTCCATCCCAAAAATCCTAAAGTTGCATCCACAAATACATGCCATTGTGCTGACACTTTCTGACTATCTCCCTGAATCTTTCCCATGCTTCAAAACCGTTTCTATCTCCTTCTGGCAGAAATTGTGGATTTCCCTTCTGAACTTCCCTATTTTTATAGCTGAGAAGTACTTGTCAAGAAAATTTTTGGTCATATCTTCCCATGTCCTGATCGAACTTGTAGTAAGCTACGAAGCCATTTCTTCGCATCATCTTTCAATGAAAAAGGGAATGCCCTTAAGTAGAATGCATCCTTTAATACTCCATTGTATTGGAAGGTGTTCATGATTTCTTCAAAATCCATCAAGTGAGTGTTAGGATCTTCATTCACCTTCCCATTGAAAATGCAGTTGTTTTGGCGTTTGAAGCAAGCCTTGCTTCTATTCGAAATTTTTTGCTTCTATGGGTGGAGGTCTGACACTTGATAGTCCTTGATTATAGACTGGCCTAGCATAGTCACCGAATGATCTTCCAAGACTGGGTGCTGCATTCTCGAACTTGTCTTCAACCAAGGGCCGGTTTAGATTGAATCTTCGACCCCCGTTATCATCGACCGTCTCATCAGCAATTCTCTGGGCTGCTTCAGCTGCTATCCATGCAGCTTCTTGTTATGTCGCCGCTCTTGCAGCTAAGTCTATTCCATCATTCTCCTTGTTTGCCATGGTATCTTGAGTCGATGCTTGACCCAAGAAGTTTTCTGTTAATTCTCTTTCTTTTATCAGTTATCGCAGGTGTTTCTCCAACTCTAGTTTGTAGGATATCACTTCCTTTGAAGAGGATCGAGTCATACACCAGAGAAATCAACCTGTATCCTGCACATAAGTGAGAAAACGTGAATACACTAAAGGAAAATTTTGTTCCTAAATTAGTAAAAAAACTATTTTAAACACTATTGATTGCTAATCCCCCGCAACAGTGCCAAAAATTGACGAGTGCAAACCACAACACAAAATTATTGCTCGCTAATCAAAGATAGTGTAGATTAATTATCGTCTCCATAGAGATTGGATTTAAATAATGTTCGAATAATCTCCAGTTGATTAATATCTAGAAAAATTAACACTTGATTTGATGACTATTACTAATATTAACTACTAAAAATTAAGCAAATAACAATTGATCACAAAAGACAGTAAATGAGCAACAAAGAAATATCAATGAGAGGAATAAAGGTATTTGACTAGATAGGTGAAAGATAACTGACTCGGGATCCAATTCTTGAGTTAATTCACTCTATAATATGGTTGATTCATACTAATTCAACCGATAATTAGATTACACTTGAAGTTAATGTTCCTCTTTCGATTAAACGTTAATTTCAATAATTAGTCCAATTGAAGAACGGTAAACAATTGCAGCAATAAATGATGGTTATGATCCAAAGGGTAACTTCTCACGAATATTCCTCTATTTTCTAGTTCGATTAACAATTCAAGAGGCTTTTTCGATGACCTATTTGAATCACGAATTTAAACTAGAGCATAGATGTGAATAAATTCAATATCAAACTCCTATTTCGATTAAGCAAAATAATAACTAACTCCACAATAAAAATTAAAGCTCCATCAATTAATTCTAACAATTATCAAGAATTGAATCCCTAATCAAGTTATCAAAACACCGTATCTGTCAACATCCTAATGAAAATTACTCCATAGCAATGGAGTATGACATCTCAATAAGGTTCAAAAACAAAGGAAATATTAGCTCTTGAGTCTTCTTGACTTGGTTCGTTCTCCTATCTTTCGTAGGTCAAAAGTCCCCCCCCCCCCCCCAAAATCGTATTTTTGGTGTATTTTTACCATAGAGGAACAAGCCCGAACAAAAGTACACTTTCCTAGCTAAACTAGGAGATCACTCTGACATTTTTGAACACCTGCAGTGTGCGCCGTGCGCCGCATCGCGCCATGCAGCGCGCTTGTTAGGAAATTCAGAGGGCTCGCCAAAAGTCTGTCATACCATATTTGCACTGCCGCGCCGCGCCTCGGGGCATCCCATACGGCGCGGCTGTACCTTTTTCTCAGAGTAAGTTTATTTTTTTCATTTTTTGACATCCGAACTTGGTCCTTGGCTCCCGAACGTGATCCCGCCTTAATTTCATGGGCTTCTACTCAGACTTCAAAGCTCCAACTTGTTCAATTTAGCTCCAAATTACCTTAATAGCTCGGAATCATTTCCTTCACGGCATAAAATACATAATAAGTGTAATTCACTAATTTTTAAGTTCAAACACACATAAAATGCAGTAATTAGAGTGCAATACTAAGGCTAAAATATGAGTTTCTAGCCTACAGTCAGATCCTCACTATTTTTGCAACGTTCTCGTCTTCAGCGTCATCAGGAATCGCCTCCCATACGTGTCGGGGATACCGCCCGCCATGAACTGGCGTGGCTACATCCTCCTCGTTGCGGGTGTCGCTGATCGAATCCTCGTGTTGAGGCGGATTTTCTTGTGCCTCAATGTTGTGTGCGATGTTGACATCCTTATCTGCCATCTTTTACGATTTTTGCTAAGAAACAAAGAATCAAACATAGTAGTAATAGACTCAAGGATCAACTCAATTACGCAACTGTCTAAGCCCCATGGTGGGCGCCAACCGTTTACCCGCAAAATGGTACACTTGAATCTATAGTGTGGTTTATAGACAAGCAAATTGATTTGATCCCAAAAAGATAAATAAATTAAATAAAAATGCAAGGCTTAGCGTTGAAATGGAGATAAAACAGCAGGCAGCTTGGTTCCGGGAGCAAGGCTTCCGAAGATAGCAATATGAATATTGTAATACAGAAAATAAAGTATTATTTGGCGTGGACTAATGTGTAGCATAAGTTTGTCAGAAATTTCGTCCCCTACAATAGTTGTTGAAGTCACTATTTATAGCTATACCTAGGGAACAAGGTCCTAGGATCAAGCCCCTCTTAAATGACAATAATGGGAGCCATTGATGAATATGTAACGGCAGGTAATGAATGCCAAAATTCTCTGTAACGGACGTGTATTCAATACTGAGGAATATTCTTCATTGAATATCATCTGGTGGCAAATATTCGTTTGCCCTCGTTAACAACATTCCCTTCGGGATCTAACCGATGCCAACTGAAGTTGTTGTCCTCGATCTTGGTTTCCACTCGCTTCGTCTTTCGTCTGTCCCGATTCCATGTGTCACCCTATCATTCGAATATTTAAAGTGAATCACCCTATACAGCTTCTCAATCACAGATTTTCATCTTAGAGTTGGAAAATAATGGGCTTGGACACAACTCTATTCTGGACTTCAATCCAATAAGGCTTTACTTTTTTCAGATTTGAGCTTTAGCACAAGACTGTAATCATTAAATTGATCTAACTACATGTTACAAACTTATAATCAATTAATTAGTTTATTTGAGTAAGAATGTAAAAATGATAGTACAAGGTAGTCGTTATTACAGCTGCCAATTGGAATATAATTGGCGTTTGCAAAGTAACTAAAAAACGGTCACAACTTAAAATGCGGCAAAGTAGTTAAAAATATCAACATGAATTTTTAAAAATTTCCCGAAGTTCGAATGTTAGAGTGGAACTCTAGGGTCGTTCCTGGAGTTAAGAACTTATATAAGTGAGATTCCATAACATTATTCTGAAGTTTAAAAGTTAAAACTTATACAAGTGAAATTCTGCAAGAATTAGCAAAAAAAAAAAAAAAAGAAATTCTGCAAGAAATTCTTTTGAAGTTTGATTTGCATATTCTCAATATTAAGAGTCAGCAACTCTTTTTTTTTCTTTTGTGAGTTTAAGTAATTATAATTATCATTCTCATCCTTGCTACTTCCGATTTTACAGAAAATAAGAAGATAAAAGTTCAAATATAGAAATGGTGACTAAAAGCCTAACAACAATTTAAAGTTTATGATTATTATATAAATAAAGGACGGAAAAAGAGTGCTTGGCCTCTTTCTTTGACCAAGAAACACAATTTTTTTTTTCCTTTTTTCCCCCTTCATTTCTTCATTTATCTTATTTTTAATATATTCCAAAAAGTCTTTAAATGCAATTAATCAACGTTTTACCTTCCATTACAATAATCTTCATTATTAGATATCTTAATGTGTTTTTATGTATTCTTTCAAACTTTTTCCTTTCCGCACGTTGCTATATCCTTTCAGCAGCAATCTTTTCTCTCTTTCTCACGCATTACTTTTTCAATTTATACTTTTTGAACATCTTTTTCAATGTGTTATGAGAGTTTAATTTACTATAAGCTATTAAGTAGAGCTCTGAGAGGCAGACTCTTGGTGAGATTCAATTCTATGAACGAAAGATAAGTCAGCCTCTGGGTGGCGTTATATGGTATATGTTTTTTTCTTTTCATTTAAAATATATCACAGTGACTCAATAACCAATATCGCATGTGTTTTGCCTCACTACTAATTAAAGCAATTCGGATGCTTTTACAATTACGGGCATATATTCTTTCAAAATTACTGTATTTGCTTTCCTATTGACTGTCGTTTAAGTTATTGTCCTTCAAAAAGGTTCGAAAAATTTTATGTTACCTCTACATATCTTCACCATCCAAATTACCATAAAATTACAACAACAACAAAATAAGAGAATAAATAATCATTGTATAACCCAAAATTTAGATCTAGGTTTTTATACAATTAAATTTATAGAGAAAAGGGTTAATCCAAGTCAATATTAAAATCCAAATAATAGATCTAGTATTTTTATGAAGGATATTAGGCGTGTGTCGTTAGATAAGAATATCTTAGAGCAATAATGGGGTAATAATGGCTTAAGAATGTGAAAGATAGAAATAAATGACAATAAATGGTATTTAAGTAATAACTTAAACAAGGTTCATCCGATAAGGGTAAGATTTTTCACTGAGCTTTCTGACAATAATGGATGACAATAAGCAATTGAATATTCCCATTTTTCTTGAATCGGGAGAGAATGATAAAGGAATAGAAGTATATAGGTAAACATTGTATGTATTTAGTAATGAGAGAATCTTCATAAAGAATGTCAATGTTGTTCATTACAAAAATATTCGATCCCCCTTCCAGAACTACATCTCTTCCTATTTATAAGAGTACATGGGCCAGTCAAACCCTAAATAGTACAACAAAGAAGAATATCCACTAGAATATTCTCTAGGGAATCTAAATCCTTAAACTAGCCATTACTACACACCAAGGACGGATGCTCGCCCACATCCTTGTCTTCTATCGAGTCACCTTGATGAGAATCTGCCTTCTTCACCTAACCTCGACCTTTTGAAATCAGGTTGACACATCAAAACGTTGACAGGTCACAACCTTCAAAGGTTTATCTCCGTTGATCAGGTCAAACATATGGCATGGAGTTTTTCGCCCATACAGTAAGTCCCTCCACTTATCGAGCTCGTCCTCGCGGGCGGGCTTGATGAGTGGATAAAAGCGGCATGGTCGTCGTAAGGGGCAGATGTCGCGGTGCTTTGAGAGTCACATATTTCAAACCCTTAATCTTCCCGGGTGATCTCTAGAGAAAGCCTGTCATGGATGGGATGTGACGTTATGACGTCATTAGTCATAATGATGCATGTTCCCAATACGTTGTGTTTGGACACGCGCAGCTTTTGGATTGGTTCTGCTGTTTCGGTTGCGGCTGTCGTTATAGGGAACCGCTCCAATTTCGAGGTTCCTCCTATATAAAGAGGGAGATGATCACCATTTTTTGAGTTTCTACCATCATTGCTGTTTTTTAGACTTGCCTTTGTTTTCTTTGAATTTTCTTCTCTAGCTCATGATTCTCTAACCTTGTTTCCCATTTTCTCAAACTCTTTTCCTCTAACATTCTTCAAACATTACAATCATGTCAAATTTACCTTCTGATGCCAATGAAGGGATTCAAGTCATTCCACTGGCTGCAGCAGCCTCTGTTCATGGAGGAGACGCCATCTCCGCCGCTGAAGCGGAGGTCCTTCCTTTAGTGGAAGAGATTATTCCTTGAAACCCCGATGCAAAACATGACCTATAGCGGCAATCGGAGGTGGTGGCTGAGGTTTTCTGATCCTCTTTAACGGCCAAACATTCAGCGGAGTTCAGGGATAAGTTTGGCATCCCTTACCAAATAGAGCTCGTATCCGCAGGCAAGGACGAGGTATATACCCACTGCCTAAGGTGTTGCACCCTCTACACCTACCCCTTTACTATCGGCTTTTTTCTTCATCTTCCGCCTTTGATGGAGGAATTCCGCCGCTACTACCCGACCAGGGACACAAGTTGGGTTGGGAACATGCATCATTATGACTAAGGCTAAGGCTGCCCCTATGTCTGTATTCGTGCAATTGTGCGTTTTAACTTTGCGAATTAACTCTTCTTGTTTTTGCAGCTACTGCTCGAAGCGTCTAGATGGTGACGCACCTTGCCGACTAGGTTAGGCGAATCCTTCCTTGCACTGTGGGGATCTGTGATTGACCGAGATTTTGGCAAAACTCCAAACTGATTTCCCCTCCGAAAGGTAACATCGTTCTTTGGATGGCGTTGAACTCGTACTTGCCCGTTTTATTGTGCTTATATTTTGTGTTTCTTACCAGGTCCTGCCAAAGAGGTTTCTACGAGGAACTTGGCGCCGACGCCTTCCATTAGGAGAAGGAGGGGCATTGTTTCCTCTACTCCTCCCATTTTGACTGTTATGCTCGTTCCTTACTTGTCTCCCCATTGCATTTAAGATGAGAAAGTTTCTCCTCGCGACACGGACTTGAGGCCCAGGAAGAGAAAATTTGAAGATAGGGGAGATGGTGTACTGGTGCCGGTCGCTTTGTTGGAAGTCTTTCCCGAGGTCGCAAAGCAAGATGTCATGGCGGCAATGGCCGAATGACATATAGGGGCAGACTTAGCGGTGCCCATCTTGGAGGGACTTGACGTTGCTTCTTCACTTCGACCTGAAGAGGATGAGGCAGTCATGAATGTAGCTGATGATGCCCTACTCGTTCCGGGTGTGGGGAGGCCTCTTCTTCTGGGCTAGTTCAAGAAGTTTCCCGTGCTGACAAGGGGAAAAGCCAAATGCCCGTTGAACAGGTGATGAGCGGGTTGAGTTTATTAGTGATGATCCGATTCCGACCTCGATCCTGAAGATCATGAGATGATTGATAGAGAGATGACTCAGAATGAGATTAGAGTAAAGAGGGGGGGGGTTTATGACCATCCCGATCCCAGTGAGTCGTGATTTACTCAAGAATACTAAGGACGTGATCCGCTTTTGGCCTTTCTGCACTGATGCCGAGCACAAGACTCTTGGGGAGCTGAGTGATAGTATCCTTTATAAGAGCATCACCGGTCTTGCTCTCAGGGTAAACCATTTCCCTCTTATTTTTATTTCTCTTTCATTTGATTTTGAGTCTTACCTTGCTTACTCCTTTTTAACGTGCAGACTGTTAACTTGGAACTTGAAAGTGTGTGGAGAGAGAAGAGGCGCAAGGAGATTTACCAAAAACTACGGTCGAAGTATGAGGAGTACCAAGGGCAGTATAAGGAGGCCGAGAAGCGGCTTCGTGAAGGGGGCGAGGTATCTGTCCTGAGGGAAGAGCTAAGAAAGAAAGATGAAGAGTTGCTCACGTTTTGGAGCGGCAGAGCGCTCTCGAGGGGTCATTGAAGAAAAAAGGAGGAGGATTTGGAGCTAATCAGAGGCGTGGAAGCCTAGTGTCATGACCTTCAGAGCCGAGTTGATCAACTTCAAGGCCACTTGAATAAGTGTCAGTCCAAAATGAACGAGCTCAGGGGAGAGGTAGCTGATAAGCAGTAACGGCTTGAGGAGGCAGAGTCTTCTTGGAGGGAAACTCGAAAAAGAGTCTCTCTTTAGAGTTGCAAACAAAAGCCTTCATGCCAACCGGGACAACGTTTAGTCGACGGCTGAAGCTAAGGAAGCTGGACTCGAGGAGAGGATTAGCGAATTGAGAAAGAGAATGTCGAGCTACTTGAGCGGGTTTCTGCTGTGGAGGGGAGAATTCCAGATTGCTTGAATGGTCCTCTACTTCTTCTACCTCTGAGTTTTCGGTCGTCCCTCAAGAACGATACGAAGAGTAGATCCTCGCCGAAGCCCGAGTAGAGGTGGTCCGCAATTGCGTCAGATGGGCTTCGTCTATGAAACAGCTTTGGAGGAGGCTCGAGCTAAGGCTCATGAAGCTCGGTCAGCCTAAGGCTATGATCCCGATACACCGCAGCCTGATGCTGAGGATGGTGATGAAGGAGGTTTCGACCAGCTTGAAGCCAGCGTTTGGTGCGATTCTGCTTATGATTGAGGGAGAACGGAGCGGGTGATGGAGATGGAGGTGATGGCCACCAGATATTCTAACTTAGTTTTTGTTTAACTTGTATCTTTCTCTTCCTTTTGTTTGTGTCTTCGTGCACCTTTAAAGACTTTTTATCTGAATATCAAAGTTGGTAGTATAAGATATATGCTTCTTTCTTATCTTTGCATGTTTTGTTTTTGTACATGTATGCTTTGCTTCTGTACATCCTCTCTTCGTTGTTGTACTCTGGGTTACGATAGTTGTGGGGTTGAGTGGCCATGGGCCAAGGATTATTGTTCGAGTTTAGTTGAGCATACTTTTTTAGTTAAATCGCGGCCAAGGTCTGATAGGTGTTGTTCGAGTATGAAGTGGCCAAGTGTCGATAGGTGTTGTTCGATTTGGTCGAACGTACCTTTTAGTTGATTCATGGACAAGGGCCGATAGGTGTTGTTCGAGCTGGTCTAACTTACCTTTTCGTTAAGGCGTGGCCAAGGGACGATAGGTGTTGTTCGAGTTGGTCGAACTTACCTTTTAGTTGAGGCGTAGCCAAGGGCCGATAGGTGTTATTCGAGTTGGTCTAACCTACCTTTTAGTTGAGGCGTGGCCAAGGGCCGATAGGTGTTGTTCGAGTTGGTCGAACGTACCTTTTAGTTGAGTCATGGCCAAGGGCCGATAGGTGTTGTTTGAGCTGGTTGAACTTACCTTTTAGTTACATTGTGGCCAAGGGACGATAGGTGTTGTTCGAGCTGGTCGAACTTACCTTTTAGTTGCATCGTGGCCAAGGGTCGATAGGAGTTGTTCGAGATGGTCAAACTTACCTTTTAGTTGAGGCATGGCCATGGGGTGATAGGTGTTGATCGAGCTAGTCGAACATACCTTTTAGTTGCATCGTGGCCAAGGGCCGATAGGTGTTTTTTTATTCGATCGAACGTACCCCTTTAGAAGAACAGTTTCAGTGAACGGGCATCTCATTTATTTTAACGTCATCGCGTCGATTACATCATTTCACCTTGAGGCGTTTTTGGAGAAAATTACAAGTTTTGGGTACTGGCTAGTGTTCCAATCCCAGTCCCAGTATATATAGTCCCTTCATTGTTTGACTTAGAGACTTTTGAGGAGTCGGACAATGAAAATGTGTCTGTTCTCGCGTACTCCAACTCGAAATGTCTCATCCATCGCCTCGCTAAAAACCTCCTTGAGAAAACCCCGTTGGGACAAAACTCAAGTGAGGGTAAAAGAGTACGACTTACGGGGAACTCCTTGTTTCTCAGAATATGAAGTATTTGAGGTGGCTGATGTTCCAGTTATTTGGTAAGATATTTCCTTGCAATGTCTCTAGTTTGAATGAACCCTTGTCTGCCTTGCCTATGATTTTGTACGGTCCGTCCCAATTAGCTCTTACTTTTCCTTCTCGATGATCTCTTCCTGCTTGGGTCTTGCTTTGAGCACATAGTTCCCGATCTTGAGTAACTGTACCTTGGCCTTTTAGTTGTAGTAGAATTTTGCTTGTTGATTTTGTGCGACCATTCTTATATACGCCATATCACTTTGCTCCTTGATCTCGTTAAGGTCTTGTCTTCTGTTCTCATCATTGTCATTGCCGCTTTCATTGGTGTACTCCAGGCTGGATTCTCCAACTTCAACTGGTATGACCGCCTCAGTCCCGTAGACTAAAGAGTAGGGTGTTTCTCTCATGCTCGTTTTTGGGGTCGTCCTGTGCGCGTACAATACTCCTGGGAGAATTTCCAGCCACAGTCCCTTGGCCTCTTCAATTCTCTTCTTTATGATGTTTATGATTGACTTGTTGGAGGACTCTGCTTGCTTGTTGTCGGCTAGGTGGTAAGGGGTTGAGAGTATCCTTTTAATGTGCCATTTTTTCGAAAAACTCGATGGTGTTTCTTCCTATGAATTGGGGTCTGTTATCGCAGCTTATTTCTTTAGGTAGGCCGAATTGACAGATGATGTTTCTCCATATGAAGGTGATTACTTCTTGCTCGCGAACTTGGGCGATTGCGCTTGCTTTCTCCCATTTAGAGAAGTAGTCAGTCAAAACTAAAAGGAATATAACATTCCCTTGTCCAGGCGGAAGTGGTCCGACGATCTACATTCCGCACTTAATGAATGGCCATGAAGAGGTGACAAAATGGAGGTGTTCGCTAGCTTGGTGAATTATCTGGGGGTACTTCTGATACTGCTCGCATTTCTTTACGAATTCTAGGGCGTCTTTATTCATGGTGGGCCAATAGTTTCTAGCCCGTATGAGGCCCATGACCAGTGCTTGGTCCCAGGAATGACTACCATAGTGGCCTTCGTGGACTTCCTCGAGAACGTGTTGGGTTTGATTCGGGCCGCCATAAGTTCTCTTGTACAATTTGTTGTAATGGAGGTTGTACCTAGCGGCTTGCATTCTCAGCTTCGTGGCTTCCTTTTTATCATTTGGGAGGGTACAGTCCTGTAGATAGTTTATTATACAATTGTGCCAGTACCAGGTTAGTTTTACAGATTTAACCTCGATCTGGTCTAGTATCGAGCTGAGGAGATGCACCATGCTCCTATCCCCAAGAGTTATGCTTTTTGTTGCGACGACCAATTTGGCGAGGTCGTCCACCTCGGCGTTCTGAGTTCATGGAATCTGTTTGAGGTGGCGTTCGTCAAATTTGGGTATTAGTTTGCATATCTCGATCTACTATTGCAATCATTGCTCTTTGATCTGGAAAGTCCTGGTAACTTGGCTAACGACCAGTTGAGAGTCACAGCGAAGCTTTAGACGTCTTGCTCCGTATTCAAGTTCAAGTCTCAATCCTGCAATTACGGGCTCATATTCGGCCCACTGTTAGTCATATCTGGCCAACTTATAGATTGTGAACGACTTCGCCAGTGGAGACTTTGAGTACGAGTCCTAGTCTGTATCCGCATGCATTGGATAAGTGACGTCGTGCTCACTTAATTCGATCACCCAACCTTCCTAACAGCTTGGGTTTGTGCAGTATGCTTCTTAAAGGAAATGCGGTGATGATCAAGATTGGGTGGCATTGAAAGTATGGCCTGAGCTTTCTTGAAGATACAACAAGGGCCAGGGCCAGTTTTTTGAGGTGAGGGTACCTCGTCTTGGCGTCAATAAGTGTTTTACTGATATAATAAACTGAAGATTGCGTACTTTTGTCTTCTCGAACTAGGACTGTACTTACTGCTACTTTCAAAACGGCGAGGTAGATGAGGAGACGTTCACCCGGTTTGGGCTTTGAGAGCAAGGGCGGCGATGATAGGTATTCCTTGAGTTCCTTCAGCGCTTATACACATTCAGGCATCCATTCGAGGCTGTTATCCTTTTTTCGTATGAAGAACCTGTAGCACCTATCAGACGACCTCGAGATGAATTTAGACAAGGCGACGATTTGACCCATCAGTCTCTAAACTTGTTTCTTAGTGGTAAGATGTTCCGATATCCCGTCGATAGCTTTAATTTTGTTCGGGTTGACTTCGATTCTGCGTTACGATACTAGGAAGCCTGAAAACTTACCCGAAGTTACACCAAATGTGCATTTCTCTATGTTCAATTTCATCCCATGCTTCCTCAATATTTTGAATGCTTCCTTTAGATGGTCGATATGATCCTCGGCCCTCATGAATTTAATCAACATGTTGTCGATGTAAACTTCCATGGTTTTGCTGAGCTGATTTTTTAACATCTTCGTGACCAGCCTTTGATATGTAGCTCCCTCCTTCTTCAACTTGAATGGCATGACTCTATAGCAGTACGTTCCTTTGTGAGTTATGAATATGGCTTTCTCTTGGTCGTCTTCTTGCATGAGTACTTGATTGTAGCATGAGTAAGTGTCTAAAAACTTAGTACCTCGTTTCCTACTGTCGCATCAATAAGTTGGTCGATGTGTGGCAATGGGAATGAATCCTTTGGGTAGACTTTGTTCAGATCGGTGAAGTCCACGCACATCCTCCACTTCACGTTCTACTATTTTACCATTACCACATTGGCAATCCACTTGGGGTACTTCGACTCCCTTATAGATCCATTGGCCAATAATTTCTCTACTTCCTCGTGGACAGCCTCGTTGATAGTGGGGTTGAACTTTCATCGGACCTGCCTTACTAAGGTGTAGCAGGGGTCGACGTTTATCATGTTCTTGGATATCTTTTTGGGGATGTCGAGCATATCCACATTGCTAAAAGCAAACAAATTTGCTTAAGCTATTAAGAACTGGCTAAATTTACCTGGGTCTTGGAGTTTGCAGCCGATGTAGGCCTTTTTGCTGAGGTTATTATGATCTAGCTGGACGGGATTGCGTTCCTCTGTGGTCGATCTTGCATCTTCAACCATTTCTGAGTCCATAATGGTGTCCCTAGCTTCGACCTGCAGGGGCCTCGACCCTGCTAATTGCTATGCTTATTTTTCTTTTTCTTTTCCTTTCTTTTGTTGGGTTTTCGTACCATCCATGGAGATCCGATAGCATTCCTGGGATGTGCGTTGTTCCCTTGTATACTGAATATTCCCAAGGGGTCGGGAACTTGATCACTTGGTACAGGCTGGAGGGGACTACTTGCATAGGGTGTATCCACGGTCGTCCTACGATGGCATTGTATGCCGTGTACTGATCCATGATATGAAATGTGGCCTCTAGCGTCACCCCACCGACGAGGATGGGGAGCGTGATCTCACCAAAAGTTTGTTCAACTGCATTGTTAAAATTGGTTAGTGTAATGCAGCGCGGCAATATCGTATCCTCGAGTAACATATGTACGAGGACTCAAGGATGGATGATGCACGCTCCGATTTCGTCATCTACCATAATTCTCCTAACATCAGTATCAAGAATTCATAAAGTAATGACAAGTGCATCATTGTGAGGGGAAGTCAAACCGTCGGCATCTGACTTATCGAAGATGATACATTCTTCGAGGCCGTCATATAGTTCATAAGTGATTGATCTCTTGGGTTAGTGAGTGGCAGTGAACTTGATGCCATTGATGGAGGCATCATCACTACCACCAACAATCATGTTGATGGTGCGAGCGGGCGAAGGTGGCTTTGGTGGGCCTGGGCGTTCTCGACCCCTTGGTAAAGTGTTCTTGCCCTAGTCGCTGAGTAACTCTTTGAGGTTTCCTTGTTGCAGCAGGTTCGCTACCTCTAATCTTAGGGCATGGCAGTCTTCCATTTTGTGTCCTTAGTCTTGGTGGAACTTACAGAAGGCATCAGACTTTCTGGTGCTTGGGTCGGACCTCATATTTCGTGGCCACTTTACCTTTGTTTCTCAAGTGCGTATACCACATCTGTAAATGACCCACAAAAATTATGAGCGAATATTAGCAGGGTATACGACCGTTTCTGTGGATGTCTGATCTCGGCCTAGAGGGGCCGTCTTCGCGGTGGAAGTTAGGGATGGGTGCCTTAATATAAGGTTGATGTCGGTCTCTGTTTGATCGTGGTACTGGAGCGTCTCTCCTTGCATTGTCCCTGCGTTCCCTCCTAGGCTAGAATTTAATTGAGGTGAGTCATCGGGTTGGCCCATTGAGGTCTTCGTCATCTTACCTAACCTCGACACAGTAGACATTTTGGATCTCGTCCCAGGTGGCTGGTGGGTACTTCATCAATTGGCTCAGCAGCTTTCTGGTCGCCTTTGAGCCTTCTCTATTCAACCCATTATGGATGGCTTCCACGACCATTCCTTCAGAGGCATTTGGTAAGGTCATCCTCACCATGTTGAATTGTCACGACCCAAAAATCCCTCCGAAGGAGTCGTGATGGCACCTAGTCTCTAAACTAGGTAATCCTAACATTAATTGAAATTACATTGATATTTACTAATTTTGAATTAAATTACTCTGAACAAATTACAATTCCCAAAATCGGTGCTACAAGTCTTAACCTTTTCTAAGAGTAGTTATACAAAATAAATACGTCACTGTTCCGAAATAGAAGGAACCAATGAAAATAAGTACAACTGAAGGTGACTCCGAGGCCTGCAAACGCGGTAGCAGGTTTACCTTGAGTATCCGCCGCGACGATCCGCACAGCTACTATCGACCAAATACCTGGATCTGTACACAAAATGTATAGAAGTATAGTATGAGCACACCACAGCGTGCCCAGTAAGTATCAAGACTAACCTCGGTGGAGTAGTGACGAGGAACAGTCAAGACACCTACTGGTCAAATAAACTGAACAGGATATAACGATAAGCTATCGAGATACAATAACAAGGTAATATCAGTAGCAGGGAGAAACTCAAACTACAAACAGTAGAAACAATAAAGGGAAACACGGATGGAAACGAAGGTAAACATGTAAATTAACACCAACATAGCTGGGACACAGACAAGTAAAATGTACTCAAATAAGAAGGCGATGTCAACTCAATAAATCATATCATTTCTGATGCACAATTCCAGCCATCTCAAACTCGATGTCTTATATCATAACCTCAAATTACCAAACTTTTAGCACACCTGGCACCTCATGCTCACATATTTCTATCTCACTTTGCGCAACGACATTTTCATGTTACTCAGTACATAGGGTCCATAACCAATGCAATTAAGATGTTCAAGGAGTCTCATGTACATAACATAAAGTAGAGTACAGTTTCTAAACCAACTAAGAAACTCAACAAGAAAAGATGAAGTTATTATTAGAAATCATTTGAATAACGTAGGTACCATTTTCAATTAAAATACAACATCGAATGATTTATTACCTCTAACATGGGATTTAATAAATTAACTTAGTAGAATTCCTTTTTAAGTAAAATACAATCTCAAATGGTTTAAGGAAAATTAATTGAGAAACTAATTGAGTTAAAAATGTAACAATTATTGAAATTTGAAGTATTGAAATATATATATATATATATATATATATATATATATATATATATATATATATATATATATATATATATATATATATATATATAAAATACGGCGAGGTATTGTAAACATTATGGATTCCAACACAAAAGAACACAACAGTAAAGGAATCTACACAGTTAAAACATTTGATTTGATAACAACAATTACAACAAAGCAAAATAATCACAGAAGGAGTACAACTCCACGCAGAGATAACAACGGGGGATCTCCCAGGATACCGTCCTGTAATCCCAAATATAAATATCCAGTGGATCTCCTGGGTGCCGTCCCGTAGTCCAACTCATAGTGCGCTGGGATCTCCCGGAATACTGATCCGTAGTCCCAAACGTAAATACCTAGTACTGGGAGAATCTACCGGGTGCAGTCACGTAGTTCCAATATAAAAGTGCAGGGAGATCTCCCGGAATACAAATCCGTAGTCCCAAAGTAAACAGGCAGGGGGGGATCTCCCAGGATATCGCCCGTAGTCCCAATGTAAACACACAACAGCAACATGAAGAATAATCAAAAACAATCCAACAACCCAATCACAAGGAATTCCACCACCAAGAGTATGAATACACGGCAACAAGAGAATCAAGGAAAAACCAAGAAGCGCAATAACCTTAACAAAACAACAAGACATAACAGGCACATGATAACTACACCGGCAACCACAACAATTTGGACACATAGCATATATATACATGGGGTCATAGAGGAATTCATAATTTAGAGATAACAAAACGATAAGGAGAACAATCGCTTCAATTAAGGCAAATAAGGCCAAGTAACAAGTAAGAGTTAATGGGAAGCTAATAACATCGTATGGAGCATATAGAGGTAAATTAAGCAATTAGGAAACTCAATCATACATAATGAACATAAGGACCTAAGAACCCTAAAGGCAAATTTCCCACAAATAAGTCTGAGCACACACTCGTCACCTCGCGTGCACGGACTACAATTAGCATAGAAGACTCAAATCCTAAAGGGAAGTCCCTCACACAAGGTTAGGCAAGATACTTACCTCAATCCGGCCAATTCAATACTCAATTTAGCTTTTCCTTTACCAATTCATCAACGCTCAGCTCAATCTAGCCAAAAATGACTTGAATACATCAAACAATGCAAGAGAAAACAATTTCAATTGACAAACTAATGATTCTAATACAATTTGCAAAAAGTCAACTCCCCGGGCCCGGACCTTAGAACCCGACAAAATTTACAAAATCCGAACACACACATCCCGCTACGAGTTCACCCATACAAAAATTATCAAATTCTGATACCATTTGGTCATTCAAATCATCATTTTATATTTTTGAAAGATTTCACAATTTTCCCCAAATTTTCCTTTAGATCATCATGAATTTGATGTTAAATCTAAGGTATAATCACAAAATATAGTTGGAAATTGATTAGAGACACTTACCCAATGATTTGGAGAAATTTGGGACCTTGGAAAATCGCCTATGGAGGTGTAGGGTTTGAGAAAGTTTAAAAATGGTTGAAAATCCCGTCTAAAATCTCACTTAACAGGCCTCAGACGTTGCATTTGCGACCCAGGGTTCGCATTTGCGAACCCCTCGCAATTGCAAACAAGGAAGGGCTGGCAGAAGTCGCATTTGCGAACTGGTCACCGCAAATGCGATAAAAAGTTCGCATTTGCGACCACACCAGAAACCAGCAATTTTTCCTGACACAAAAATGAGCATAACTTCCTCATACGATGTCCAAGTTCGATGGTTCTTTTTCCTATGGCTGCATAATTTCAATACAGATCTAATGGTTCAATAAAAACTGAATTTGAACCTTATTTGCTCAATGTGGTGTCATTTTTGCTTGAAGAAATGACGATTAAGCATAAAGAACAAGCGCAACATAGCCTAAACCTATTCGAAACTCACCCAAGCCCTCAGGGCTCCAAACCAAACATGCACACAAGTCTAAAACATCATATGGATTTGCTCGTGCAATCAAATCATCAAAAAAACATCAAAAATTATGAATTTAACGTCAAAACTCATGATTTTCTAACTTTTCAACCGGACGTCCAAATCACGTCAAATCAATTCCGATTCTCATCAAATTTCACAGATAGGACTTAAATATCATAACAAACTTGTACCAGGCTCCGGAACCAAAATACGGGCCTAATACCAACGAGTTCAAACATTAATTCATTTCTTTATTTCTTTTTAAAAAAATAGCACAACAATTTTCTTCAAAAATTATTTTTTAAGGCTAGGGACCTCGGAATTCAATTCCGGGCATACGCCCAAGTCCCATATTTTACCGCGGACCTCCCGGGATCATCGGAACATAGATCCGGGTCCGTTTACCAAAAATGTTGACCAAAGTCAACCAAAACCAAATTTTCAACTTTAAAAATTTCTATTTCTCATATTTTCACATAAAAGCTTTCCGGTTTCATGCCCGGACTGCACACGCAAGTCGATACACATAATATGAAGCTTCTCGTGATTCCAAACTGCTGAACCATCCGCAATTGCTCAAAACGACCAGTCGGGTCGTTACATCCTCCTCCACTTAAACATACGTTCGTCCTCGAACGTGCCCGGAGTCGTTCCAAAGCCATCGAACCACTGCATGAGCTCCTCAGTCATACACCTGAACAGGCTGAATCGAGCCAAAAATTCCAATTCAAAATACAATCACATGTTGTTCCACACAACTCACATACTCGAAGCAATAACCTCTTACCACCATAGCTGCTCAAATAACATTCTGGATGCCGGCAATATACTTCACATTGGATACAACCTTGTTCCGGCCTTCCACAACAATATCCATGATAAAGAGACATACGAAAACTCATAGCCTCCCATGAAGTCAACAAGTCACGAAGCTCTCTCGCCCGCCAAAGGCCATTACCAAAATCTTAGCAGAAACACCCTCATACTTCCAACCACTCCTCACCCCCAATACCATAGTACTAATATCAGGTCTAAGAACCTCATATCAGCCAATACATGTATCCCAACTAATAACTCATCACGGAACCACATGGATTCTCACAATACACAATTCATACACCAAACCAGCAATGACTCAATTATGCAGCACAAATAAAGGAAAATAAAGTAGAAGAATTATCTAACAAGTACAACATGTGTGACAACAAAAGTATAGGTTTTTCATCAAATCGTCCCACAGAGGGAAGACACAACACCAAATAAACACAAGGAAAGGGTATCCCCCATAACATCCGCTGCGGCGTGCAGCCCGCTCCCAAATACTCATCAAGCCAAAATGCTCGGGTTCACTGAACATATGAATACTGATATCAAGTACTATCCCACATAATATCTGTTGCGGCGTGCAGCCCGCTCCCGAATGCTCACGAGCCAAAATGCTCAGGTTCACTGATCGCATGGATACTGATATCAAGCACAGCAGAGTGCATAAGTAAAACTGTGGGAACAATGAATAGAAGTAATAAAATAGGAGAGAAGCAAGCACATATAAGGTGCAATGAGCACATCAACATAACGAGGGCTATAAGGCCTGAACAGAATTACAACATGCGTGGGGAATAATCATACAACCTCACCGCCTAATACAACATAAAAGAGTAGCACATATCATAGGATAGGGACACAAATAATATCCATTCTGCCTGATTACATAACCATAATGACGATCTCACAGGAGCACAAAAACTGGACCTGATACAAGATGCATATTCTCATTGAGCTTTCAAATAGTACCTACCAAATCCTGATCCTTCCCAATTAGATAAAGATTCTTTAAAAGATCCACAACAACTTATCGATAATACATGCTATTGATTATCCCATTCTCGACATTTCTTCATGATCCAAAAATAGGGAATAGTCCATAATGAGGGCATCTAGCCCCAAAACCTCAGGAATACCAAAGTTCCCATACCCAACTCAACTACGCAGATCAAATGGATGATATATCACTCACACCCTATCATTCTGCTGAAGCACACATATAGGATTTCTGACCGCATAACAAAACATGAACTTCGGAAACCTCGAAACCCAGTAATCACATTGTTACTAGCCACGCACCCGCAAACCAAAACTCAAGATCCTTTCCAAAAATGCACACTCTTCACATATGATAGCCAACAAGGTCAACAATCTATTAATTTCTAATACCTATTCAGCAGAAAGCCACAATGTACCACATATTCCTCATGCCCATAGTAAACAGCCAACTCAAGTTGTTGTCAAACCATCGGGGACCCTCCGAGATCCACCCGCACTCAACTAAGCCATTAGGACTGCACCTCCCCAACTCGACTGAGTCACACACAAACCGTCGAATACAAGAGTGCCATAAATGCCAGTAGAGAATTCCTGTTCAAAGGACAAATTACTTCCTCGCTATGCTGACCCAACACTACAGAGCTGACCTGTTTTGTTTAGATAGTCGATATACAATAATCCCAATCAAAGTCCCAAATGACATATGATTCTAACACGAACCACGTAGCCAGAAGCTCATAAACCATCGCGTTTCCTCTGAAGCACCCCGTTCTGCCGCAACCACGATTCCCACGCTAAATAGATCTTCTGTAAATCTTAAGTTGTTTCTCCGACTCCCCTTAATGCTGAAATGTAGATCCATTAATGATGTAGAGATACTGTAAGCCCCAACATCATCTCATGCAAGATCTCAAACCTTAGTCATATACAATTTCCGGGGACCTACCAATACCACGTATACACATACCTCAAGCCAATACTAACGTAAATCTGACTCTGCAATCTAAATGCCGCTGATGAACTCCTCCACTTGGCGCGAAGCCATAGAAAACAACGTCTGATGATCTGCAGAACTAACCTTTACAGCTCATACAACACAAATCACAAGATACTCTAGTACCACCAACTATCCCCAATCAACACCCACCTCCTGACCTTGCCACATTTACAACGACTAGTCAACCAATTAAACCTTCCCAAGCTCGCACTCATCAACCAGATGCCGTAAATCGCTGCGCCTCCATATGAATAACTGAATAGTCTCTAAATACATTTGTATCTTCAGTCCTGGAATCACATTGAGATAATGCCTGAACATCCCTGACTCCCTTGTAGCCCGTCTGTTGCATAACGAACCACTGGCGCATAGCGGGCACTGAGAGCGTAATATCATACACGAGTGGAAGTAAAGGAACAAAAGTTATATACCTCGAGCTGAATCAATATCGCATGATAAGGAATGAAAGAAGTGAGATTGTCCTAATAGTTATATAGCCTCTCAAAGATAAGTACTGACGTCTCCGTACCGATCCGCAAGACTCTACTAAACCTGCTTATGACTCGTAGCACCTATGAACCTAGAGCTCTGATACCAACTTATCACGACCCAAAAATCCCTCCGAAAGAGTCGTGATGGCACCTAGTCTCTAAACTAGGTAAGCCTAACATTAACTGAAATTACATTGATATTTACTAACTTTAAATTAAATTACTCTGAACAAATTACAATTTCAAAAATCGGTGGTACAAGCCATAAGCTTTTCTAATAGTAGTTATACAAAATAAATACGTCACTGTTCCGAAATAAAAGGAACCAATGAAAATAAGTACAACTGAAGGTGACTCTGAGGCCTGCGAACGCGGTAGCAGGTTTACCTTGAGTCTCCGCCGCGACGATCCGCACAGCTACTATCGACCAAATACCTAGATCTGTATATGAGCACAGCACAACGGTGCCCAATAAGTATCAAGACTAACCTCGCTGGAGTAGTGACGAGGAAGAGTCAAGGCACCTACTGGTCAAATAAACTGAACATTATATAACGATAAACTATCGAGATATGATAACAAGGTAATATCAGTAGCAGGGATAAACTCAAACTACAAACAGTAGAAATAGTAAAGGGAAACACGGATGGAAACGAAGGTAACCAAGTATATTAACACAAACATAGCTGGGACACAAACAAGTAAAATGTACTCAAATAAGAAGGCGATGTCAACTCAATAAATCATATCATTTCTGATGCACAATTCCAGCCATCTCAAACTCGATGTCTCATATCATAACCTCAAATTACCAAACCTTTAGCACACCCGGCACCTCGTGCTCACATATTTCTGTCTCACTTTGCGCAACGACGTTCTCATGTTACTCAATACATAGGGTCCATAACCAATGCAATTAAGATGTTCAAGGAGTCTCATTTACATAACATAAAGTAGAGTACACTTTCTAAACCAGCTAGGAACTCAACAAGAAAAGATGAAGTTATTATTAGAAATTATTTGAATAAAGAAGGTACCATTTTCAATTAAAATACAACATCGAATGATTTATTACCTTTAATATGGGATTTAATAAACTAACTTAGTAGAAATTCCTTTTTAAGTAAAATACGACCTCAAACGATTTAAGGAAATTTAATTTAGAAACTAATTGAGTTAAAATATAACAATTATTGAAATTTGAAGTATATATATATATAAAATACGGCGAGGTATCATAAACATTATGGATTCCAACACAAAGGATCACAGCAGCAAAGGAATCTATACAGTTAAAATATTTGATTTGATAACAACAATTACAACAAAGACAAAATAATCACAGAAGGAGTACAGCTCAATGCAGAGATAACAACCAGGGATTTCCCCAAATTTTCCTTTAGATCATCATGAATTTGATGTTAAATCTAAGGTATAATCAAAAAATATAGTTGGAAATTGATTAGAGACACTTAACAATGATTTGGAGAAGTTTGGGACCTTGTAAAATCACCTATGGAGGTGTAGGGTTTGAGAAAGTTGATAAATGGGTGAAAATCCCGGCTAAAATCTCACTTAACAGGCCTCAGATGTCGCATTTGCGACTCAGGGTTCGCATTTGCGAACCCCTCGCAATAGAAAACAAGGCAGGGCTGGCAGAAGCCGCATTTGCGAACTGGGCATCACAAATGCAATAAAAAGTTCGCATTTGCGACCACACCAGAAACCAGCAATTTTTCCTGACACGAAAATGAGCATAACTTCCTCATACGATGTCCAAATTCGATGATTCTTTTTCCTATTGCTTCGCAATTTCAATATGGATCTAATGTTTCAATATAAACTGAATTTAAACCTCATTTGCTCAATGTAGTGTCATTTTTTCTTGAAGAAATGACGATGAAGCATAAAAAACAAGCGCAACATAGTCTAAACCTATTCGAAACTCACCCAAGCCTTTGGGGCTCCAAACCAAATATGCACACAAGTCTAAAAACATCATAAGGACTTGCTCGTGTAATCAGATCATCAAAATAACATCAAAAATTATGAATTTAATGTCAAAACTCATGATTTTTTCTAACTTTCCAACCGGACGTCCAAATCACGTCAAATCAATTCTGATTCTCATCAAATTTCACAGATAGGATTTGAATATCATAACAAACGTGTACCAGGCTCTGGAACCAAAATACGAGCCTGATACCAATGAGTTCAAGCATTAATTCATTTCTTTATTTCTTTTAAAAAAACCAGCACAACAATTTTCTTCAAAAATTATTTTCTAAGACTAGGGACCTCAGAATTCAATTTCGGGCATACGTCCAAGTCCCATATTTTACCGCGGACCTCCCGGGATCGTCGGAACACAGATCCGAGTCCGTTTACCAAAAATGTTGGCCAAAGTCAACTAAAACCAAATTTTCAACTTTAAAAATTTCTATTTCTCATATTTTCATATAAAAGCTTTCCGGTTTCACGCATGGACTGCGCACTCAAGTCGATACACATAATATGAAGCTGCTCGTGACCCCAAACTGTCAAACCGGCCGCAATTGCTCAAAACGGCCAGTCGGGTCGTTACATGAATCGGGCTAAGAAGTCACCCTTATTTCAGCTTTCTTGGCCCCAACATGCGCCATCATGAACTTGTCTGCCATATCCTCGAATGTTTTTATAAAATAGGCTAGCAATTGCGAGTACCATGTCAACGCCCCTCTTGTGAGGGTTTCACCAAAAAATTTCAACAAGATGGAGGACACCTGTTCTTTGGTGAGGTTGTTGCCTTTCAAAGCGATAACATAGTAGGTCACATGTTCCTCGGGATTAGTCATAGATCCGGAGGTAGGGGCATCTTGAATGTTTTGGTATGGCATGACGAGTTGCTTCTACCTTGTATAGTTGTTCCACAAACCTGTCGCCGTCTCTATATGGTAACAATTTGGGGGCACCTGGTATTTTGTCTACCCGTCCCTAGTGCTCCTTCATTTGTTCCTTAAGCGCCTTGTTCTCGTTTTCCATTTCTTCCATTCTTTTTAACACAGCGGCAAGGACGTTTTCACCTGCACTATCAATAATTGTATGAGTATTACCTGAAGTAGGAGGGTTCGGTTGGTCGTCTCATTCGTTACTAAGCGGTGTTGCATGGATCCTTGTCCACGGTCGTGCATAGGGCTTGCTTGCTTATTACGCTGACCAACATGTCAGTTAGCGAGGATTCGAGGAGTTTTTTCATAGTGGATGGTGATCCTTCTCCCTCGGACGTGGAAACCTCCTTTCTATTTGGTTTGGTTGTGCTGCAGTAGGGTGTTGTTGACTTCCCAAATCTGGGGGATGCCGTGGGAGTTACCTCCTCATCTTGGGTTTCATACCCCTCATCGATGGAACTCATAAGGTTGAGCGGGACGTTTTCCGTTGCTCTTATCCCGTTTTCTTGGTTACCTACCATGGAATATTTGTACACATAGAGATAAAGGATAACTCTACAGCACGTTAGGTTAGTGAGTCACAGAAGTTGCAGATCTAGATAAAAACAAAAATAAAATTTTGACAAAGAAATCCCCACATATGGCACCAAACTGTATAACCCAAAATTTAGATCTAGATTTTTATACAATTAAATTTATAGAGAAAGGGATTAATCCAAGTTAATATTAATATCCATGTAATAGATCTTGTGTTTTTATGAAGGATATTAGGTGTGTGCCATTAGATAAGAATATCTAAGAGCAATAATGGAGCAATAATGGCTTAAGAACGTGAAAGATAGCAATAAATTACAATAAATGACATTTAAGTAATAAATGGAACGAGGTTCACCTGACAAGGGTGAGATTATCTACTGAGCTTTCTGACAATGATGGATGAGGATAATCAATTGAATCCGATTCTTCTTGGATCGGGAGAGAAAGATAAAGGAAAAGAAGTATAAAGGTAAACTTTGTATGCATTTAGTAATGAGAGATCTTCATAGCGAATGTCAATGTTGTTCTTTACAAAAATGTATGATCCCTCTTCTAGAACTATATCTCTTCCTATTTATAAGAGTACATGGGCCACAAAATCTTAGATAGTACACAGAGAAGAATATTCACTAAAATATTCTCTAGGGAATCTAAATCCTTAAACTAGCTGTTACTGCGCACCGAGGACGGATGCTCGCCCTCGTCCTTGTCTTCTATTGAGCCACCTTGACCTCGCCGACAATCTGCCTTCTTCACGTGACCTCGACCTTTTGAAATCAAGTTGACACGTCATAACATCGACACGTTACAACCTTCAAAGGCTTTATCTCCGTTGACCAGGTCAAACTTACGGCATGAAGTTTTTCGCCCATACAATCATAATTTAGAATTTAGCTTCATTAGTATTTTTATTAGTATGCAATTTACACTCTGTAACTTAAAATTTTGAAAAAAATTTAAAAGAAATGATTTATTGAAAGAGGCTTTGAGTAAATAGATATCGTTTGTGAGGGAGATACTGAATCTACATTAGAGTGGTGGAAGAAGGTTCCGGGTGTTTCATGTGACTAGATTCAGAGTACGCGCATTGCGCGTATACTCCATATTAATAAATGCATAAATTTTTAGAATTAGGTGAATATTATTATGATGTATTAATTTACGAAATAAAAATAAAAAATGTATAAATTTCTGAAAATAAGAATGTTGATCTGATTTAGCTAGCAAATAAGAAAGAAATCATGCCCCTAATTAGAAGTTTTCATATGCCTTATTATAATTTATGAGAATTTCTATGGGGAAACAAAATAATTTAGAATTAAATTTATATTTTGCGCCTTCATCCTTATTGCTTCAAGTTATTATTTTACCATTTTGACGTTCGATATTATACTATAACCAATTTTACCCTATTTTTTAATGTTTTTCACCCCCAATACTCTTCTTATGGAAATAATTTTTGTACCCTAAGTGTTTTATCAACTTAAAGATTAATACGTTGAATTGGGGATAATTCAATTGGATTTTTAACTAATTAGTTGATTCAAAGGCTTAATTTTTTTGTTAAGTTTAAAGACTTAACTATTTGTTCTCAATATTAAAGAAAATAATTTTTATTGATTCAAATTCGTAATATTATCTCGTCCCAAGTTTAAATATTTAATTATATTCAAAATAATATTTGACTATAAATATATTTTTATCCAATAAAATTCTATGTGCAAAAGATAATAATTGATCTAACACTTACTTGGAAAATTTTAATTGATATAAAGCCCTAATATTAGAAAAATAATTAAATTATATTTTTTCAATGTAACATTTAATTTCAACGTATAAATAATCAGTTTTAGAATTTATTATAATAATTCTAAAATTAAATGTTTTTTAACTGCTTTATTAGAGTATAAAAATTCAAATCCACCAGATATTTCAGTAAGATACCAAAATAAATAGAAGACTACGTACCTTGAGTCATGATGTTAACATGTACTTACGGGAGAGTTAGTTGGTGGGATTAATAATATTAAATATTAAAAGCTCTTACCTAGTTAATAAGAAAAATTCTAACAACTGTTATAAATAAGGTGAATGTATATGGATATTCATTTAATCCATCCATGCAGTATATACAATGTAGTACTTGGATAAATGTACCTATTAATTCCTAGGATGTATCTAGAGAGTTTTTGGTGTATCTTGTATATTATAAATAGGACATTTTTTGCCCATTGAAGAACATAAAAGAAACACACTTGAAAAAGATAACTTCTGCATTCTTCTAACGACCCGACTGGTCGTTTTGAGCTCTAGCGCTTCGCTCAACAGTTTGAGGCCATGAGCAACTTCAATTCAGGCATTATGACTTGTAAGCATGGTTGGAATTGAATTTCGGGAAGTTCGGAGTTAACTTGGAAAGGGAATTATTATTTCGGAAGCTTTAAGTTGAAAGAATTAACTAGGATTGGATTTTTGAGTAAACGACCTCGGAATCAGGATTCGAGGGTTCCAGCAGGTTCGTATGATGATTTCGGACTTGGGCGTATGCCCGGATCGGGTTTTGGATGACCCGGGAGCGTTTTGGCGCCTATTGTGGAAGTTAGCATTTTGGAAGAAATTTCATAAGTTTGGGTTGAAGTGCATTTCAGTGTTATTGAAGTCCGTTGGATTCCGAGTCTGGGAGTAGCTCTGCATGGTGATTCTGGTGTTGGGAGCGCGATCGGAAGTGAATTCGGAGGTCCATGGGTCATTTTGGAGTCGTTTGGCTAAAGATAGAAATTTGAAGGTTTTTGAGAAGTTTGACCGAAGGTGGACTTTTTGATATCGGGGACCAAATCCGACTCCGAAAGCTGGAGTAGGACCGCAATGTCGAATATGATTTGTGTGCAAAATTTGAAGTCAATCGGACGTGATTTGATAGGTTTAAACATCGAAAGTAGAAGTTGGAAATTCTAAAGTTCATAAATCTTGGATTGGAGGCCGATTCGTGGTTTTAGCGTTGTTTGATGTGATTTGAGGCCTCGAGCAAGTCCGTAATGTGTTTTGGGACTGGTTGGTATGGTTGGTTGGGGTGCCGGGGGCCTCGGGTGGATTCTGGGTGGTTATCGGATCGAAAATGGAATTTTTGAAAGGGCTGAAGTTGTTGGTTGCTGGTATAACCGCACTGCGGAGTCGCAGAAGCGGCCCTGTGGTCGCAGATGCGGCATTTGGCGGGGGAGATCTGAGACCGCAGATGCGGTCATCTCGCTGCAGAAGCGGGAGCGCACCTGCGGGTGATGAGGCGCAGAAGCGGAATGGGCTGGGAGCCCTGGGTTCGCAGAATCGGCGTTTGGACTGCACCTGCAGAACCGCAGAAGCGGTCGAGAGACCGCAGGTGCGGAAAATGCTGGAGGCAGTGGGTGTTTTAAAAATCGGGTTTTGGCCATTTTCTCTCATATTTTCTTGGCTTGGGCGATTCTTGGAGGGTTTTCAAGTGGGGTTTTTCACCATCAACGACAAGGTAAGCTAATCCCATCCATCTTGAGTTAAATATATCGATTATGTATGGATTTTAGCATATGAATTGGTAGAAATTTGGGGGTTTTGAGGAAACGCTAGAAAATTGATATTTTTAGAATTTGACCACGATTTTGGGTATGAAATTGAAAGTAAATTGTATATTTGAGTTCGTGGAGTTATGGGTAAGCTTAACCTTCGAAAATTTTCGGAATCCGAGCACGTGGGCCCGAGGGCAATTTTGTCAACTTTTTGATCGGGGCTAGGAATTGTTGTAAATTGGATTGTAATGATTAATTGAGCATATACTAATGGATTTGCGTAATTATTGCCTAGCTTTGGAGCATTTACATCGATTCGAGTCTTCGAAAGGGAGTGGAATGCCGGTTATGGATCTTCGGAGCGAGGTGAGTCTCCTTTCTAACCTTGTATGAGGGAATTGTCCCCAAAGGTGAGTTAATTGGTAATGTGCTCCTACTTGCGGGGGCTACGTACGCACGAGGTGACGAGAGTCCGTGCGTAGCTACTATTATGCGTAAGTCCTGGTAGTTTAGGGCCCAAAAGCATGCTTTCTTGTAATACTTGCAAACTTGTTGACAAACTTAAAATGCTAAAAACATATCGAACGTGTAAATGAATTTCTAGAAAAGGGCTAAATGTCATTTCTTGACTTTTGAAAGAGAAACTTGCCTTTTCCTGAATATTTGCTCCTTGATGAATTATTGATTTGATTGTTTGAATGTGTTTATCTGTTATGGAACGGGCCGAACGCCTCGGTAGATTAAATAGATGCATCTATGGTTCGCTCCATTTGACCCTCTGGCAGTGCACAGTTTAAATATTGTTGGATCGGGTCGTACGTCCTCGACATGATTTGCGCATGCTTGTATTGCTTGCCTTGAACTTGTTAAAGTTTTTATAGCCTCTTCCCACCTTGAGAATAATTGTATAAATGATGAAAAGGAATTTGGAAATTTCCTATAAAAGAAAGAATTATTTACTTGCTTCACCGTATTGGATTAAAATTATGCTTATAAAAATCCACGATTTAATATATCATTGATATAACATTACTGGACCATTAGTAAGTGTCGAAGTCGACCTCGCGTCTCTACTTATTCGAGATTAGACGGGATACTTACTGAGTACACGTTATTTTCGTACTCATGCTACACTTGATGTGCATTTTTTTTGCACAAGCACATGTACTTCTAGTGGCCTACTGGGCGTAGCAGCATGGATGATACGGGGACTAGGTGAGCTGCATTACTCGAGGCGACCCGCAGCTAGAATAGTCTCTTTCAGTGTATTGTATTTACTTTCTGTCCAATTGGTATTCCGGATGGATGTTGTATTGTATTGTTTCTTAGAAATAGCTCATGCGCTTGTGACACCGGGTTGTGGGAATGTCTATGGGATTATTCAGAATTTTAAAAGTTGTTAAATGTTTTATTTCTTATTTAGTGAAATTTACTATGTGTTGTCTAACCGTATAAAAGAAGTGATTTTGGTAATATTTAAAACGAGAATTTAATTAAGTATTTTGGTTGGCTTGCCTGACAGCGGTGTCAGCACGAGTCTCAACCAACTGGGATTATTTACTTCAATCGGTATCATCTTCTTAAATTTTTGGGCTACAATTTAAATTTTATAACATGTTAGAACATGCATGACTTGCTCTAGATATCATTACAATACTTATCTTGCCTGAAACTGATAGAATCTCGTGATTTAATATTTTAGAACAAGTGCCATATAAATATGATAAATAATCACATAAAATATGGAGGCTTAGTATTTATTCGATGCTTCTTGTTTGTATTAGGAGTAACATTTGGTTCAAATAACTCTGGTATGGTGTGCTTACATCTTCTAAAAAGATAATAATGATGTCCTCTTGCTTTGATCTATTCTTGTAGTTCTATACTAACTATTCATATCCTAGTAATAGTAATGTAATCAATATTGTTTCAGATTAAGAATATGAAATCCCTTATACAGTAGCTTTAAATTTTAGTAATACTAAGAGGTGAGTTTAACTAGAACATGCAAAAAGTATTTTGATTGCTTACATGCCTTCATGACGTGTGTAAATTTATATCTGAGATATTAGACGCATGTTATTTTATAACAAAAAAAAAACTGTTTATCATATAAATCTATTTGGAATATTTTCTTTGATAGTTTTCACTATGTCGAATTTATCTAATCTTAAATTTGCGGTACTTGACATCTCTGGGAATAACTATTTGCCATAGGTACTTGATGCCGAAATCCACATTGACGCTAAGGTCTTGGTGACACTGATTAAAGAAGGAAATGAAGCATCAAGTCAGAATAAGGTGAAAGCCATGATTTTCCTTCACTACCATCTCAATGAAGGGTTAAAAAAAGAATACTTAACCTTGATCCATTTCAATTATGGACTGATTTCAAGGAATGATATAACCACCTAAAGGCCACGGTATTGTCAAGAGCTCTGTCATGACACAAAACTCACCATAGGTCGTGATGGCGCCCAATGTCGCTGTTAGGCAAGCCAATTGTGAACAACCAACTTAATCAATCATTTTATTATTTTTGAAATCATGAATCTTATTAGATAGAGAGATAGATGGATAAAAAATCATAGATACGTATTATTTAATTAAAATATAAAGTAAAAGTGTCTCAATGGTAAGCAAAATCATAAATAAATTCTAGAACACCCCAAAACCCATTGTCACAAATGCATGAGCACCTACTAGGAAGAACAATAACAATACAACATCTCTCTGGAATACAAAATAGATAGGATAATGTGAATAATTATGATGGAGACTCTGTATGCTGCAGATCGTAACATGGAATGCAGCTCAGCGTAAAGTCCTCGCAATAGCTGCGCCTTTGCGCCCACAAAAAAACACCAGAAATGTATACCTGCACAACAAGTGCAGAAGTGTAGCATGAGTACATAAATTAACGCGTACCCAGTAAGCATCTAGCCTAAACCCGGAGAAGTAGTTACGAGGGATCGACATCGACACTTAATAGTGGTCCAATAAGTCAAGTACATTAGAAATTAAACAAGTATGTAGCATGGTAATTAAATAGTGAAAACAAATATAGGTATGTGATACGATCCTCATCTGAACAGTAAACTTAAGTCCTCAAATATCGGTTACCTCCTCAAATAGAGTATATAATATGGTCCCCACTAGATAGGTAATCACAGCTCAAGTCAGGAAAACTCACGGATACACTAGCTTCTTGTACAATATTATGCACGATTCTGCCGAGGCGAACTGCCCAATCCCATAAGAGTATTTCATGAAGTTGTAAGGTGAACGGCAGGATCCCATAGGAGTATGATAGATGATACTGCTGAGGCGAATGGTCTGATCTCATAAGAGTGTGTTAAATGATATTGCTGAGGCGAACGGCCTGATCCCATAAGAGTGTGTTTCATGATACTACCGAGGGGATCGTCCTGATCCCATAAAAGTGTGATACATGATACTGCTGAGGCGAACAGCCCGATCCCATAAGAGTGTGCTACAAGATATTGCCGAGGCGAATGGCCTGATCCCATAAGAGTGTGGTACAATATCCTACCAAGGCAAACAGCCCGATCCCATGAGAGTATTTTATGAAGTTGTCGAGGCGAACGGCCCAATCCCATTAGAATATGAAGCTTTTACGGGTCTTTGACCCACTCACGAATATACGTGTGAGTTATGAGATTCAAGAAAACCTTACAATGGATGTGCACAACGTGGAATAAATCAGTAAGGGAAGTACAATTTCTACGGCTGAACAACTGGCTTGTCAAGTATCTAAAATAGCGAGTCCATTACTCTACGTGAGTCTAGTCTCAGGTCATAATGTTAATTAAAGCAATTGAATAGGCAAGAATAACAAAAATAATTGTCATGACCCAAATCCTAACCTATCGTGATGGTGCCTATCGTGGTACTAGGCTAGCCGACATTTCCAAAACTTAACAAAAAATGAACAATAGCAGTTTTAAATGATAAAATTTTCATATACGAGGTAAATCCCCAAAACACAAATGCGGAAAACAACTCCCAAATCAGGGTGTCACTGAGCTCATGAGCATCTATACACCTAGTCTAGAAAAGAAATACCTATGAAAGTCTGGATCTAAGTACAATAAAGGAAATGATAGAGAAGGAGAAACAAGGACTGCGAACACTAGGCAGCTACCTCGTAGTCTCCAAAGATCAGTTGTGCGAAAGATCAACACCCACTGTGTCCAGAAACACCTGGATCTACGCACGAAGTGCAGGATGTAGCGTGAGTACAACTAACTCAGTAAGTAACAACACTAAATAAAGAACTGAAAGATAGTGATGAGCTACACAGTTATAGTTCAATTTCAGTAGTCTCAACAAAAGAAAGTAGGCATTCTTTCAAATCCGGCAATTTAAGCCAAATTAATTTATACAAGCCAAGTTCAAGCAAAAACCGGATATAATATCTCCCAGAAGTTCAAACAGTGATATATGGCGCCTATGTGCAACAACAATGAAAGCGAAATACAGCCTCTCAGGGCAACAGTCACTCAAATTTTCTCAATAGCTCATCACTCGGCACTCAGCCCTCAACACTCGCACTCAATAGGTACATGCGCTCACTGGGGATGTACAGATTTCGGAGGGGCTCCTAAAGACCAAGAGCTATATCCTATGGACAACTCACATGCTGCATGGACAACTCACATGTTATAGTATCATATCAGGATCTGCACCGACAACTCACGTGCTACAGTATAAATATCTGGATCCGCACAGATAACACATGTGCCATGGTATCAATATATCGCAATCAGGTCCTCGGCCTCACTCAGTCATCAACCTCTCTAGTCTCACTGGCTCCCAGTAATCATGGAAATCGGCCCAAAATGGAAATGATATAACGTATCAACAAGGAATAATAGAGACTGAGGTAAGATATGCAAGTAAGACTATGACAGAGTACAAGTAGCAATTAGCAAGTAATTCAACAGGTATCACAGCCTCTGTGGGCCCCTACAGTACCAACACATAGCCTGAACATGATTTACAGTCAAATTTCTATAACACATGGAGAGTATATAGCTAACAACAAGTTATTCAACTTTACAGTTCCACGGAATGGACCAAGTCAAAAATTCCCACGGTGCACACCCACACGCCCATCACCTAGCATGTGTGTCACATCCAAAACAATCACATAACACATAATCCGGGGTTTCATACCCTCAGAACCAGATTTAGAACGTTACTTACCTCAATCCGAGCCAAAACTCTACTCCAATATGCCTTTGCCTCGCAATCAGCCTCCAAATGACCTGAATCCAGCCACAAATAGTACAATACAATTAATGCGGGATAAAGGAATCAATTCTATAAGAAATTACGAAGTTATAGCTTTAAATCCAAAATCGGCTCAAACCCGGCCCCCGGGCCCATGTCTTAAATCTGACAAAAGTCACAATCTGAAAGCACATCCAACCACGAGTCTAACCATACCAAATTTACTCAAATCCGATAACAAAATGCCATTCAAAACCTCAAAAATCTATCCCCAAGAACTCTTCCTCATTTCCCCCAATTTTCCACCCCAAATCACAAATTTAATGGTAGAATCAAAGGTATAATCATGGAAATTAACCAAAACTAGATAGAAATCACTTATCCAAACACCCACGTGAAAATCCCTCCAAAAATTGCCTTCTACCAAGCTCCCAATTCAATTTTGTGATGTGAACTCGAAACCCTCGTTTTGAATCTTTTAAATCTGCCCAGTTAAGCCTTCATCTCGAATGCGGAAGAATCCTCGCGTTCGCATAGAACAACTCAGACTACCCCTCAAATTTACTCTACGCGAACGCGGTGACCCTCCCGCGATCGCGGACCTCTGCCTCCTTCAATCAATGCGATTGCGTAACCTCACGCGATCGCGAAGCACAAACATTAGAAAGCCAATTGCCCTCCTCATCTCTTCGTGAACACGGCATAGCCCACGCGTTCGCGACTCACAGCCTAGCCACACCTACATGATCGCGGACCCTCGCTCGGGAATGCATAGGCCAAAACCATTACCGCTCAAACCACCCTACGCAATCGCGGACCTACCGACGTGATCACATAAGAGGAAACCATATCAAAGACACCACAAAACTTCAGCTAACAAGCTAAGTCCAAAAATGATCCACTAACCAACCGAAACTCACCTGAGGTCCCCGGGACATCAACCAAACATACCATCAAGTCCCAAAACATCATACGAACTTAGTCGAACCCTCAAATCACCTCAAACAACATTAAAACGAATTGCACATGGATTTAAGCCTAATGAACTTTAAAATTTCCAAATTCTACAAACGACGCTAACACATATAAAATCACGTCGGATTGACCTCATATTTTGCACACAAGTCACGAATGACACCACGGACCTACTCCAACTTCCGGAATTCCAACGAAGCTAACAAAACCATCAAAACTCCATTCCGGAGTCGTTTACACATAAGTCAACATCCGGTCGACTTTCAACTTAAGCCTTCAATTATGAGACTAAGTGTCTCAATTCACTCTGAAATCACTCCGGACCTGAACTAACCAACTCCGTAAGTCATATAACAGTTGTAAAGCACATAGGGAGTAGAAAAATGGGGAACGGGGCTACAACTCTCGGAATGACCGGTCGGGTTGTTACAATAATACAATTAAAGCATGACGTGAGTCTAAGTCTACCCGAACATAATCTGGAATTCTAGCATACGCACGGACACTCGTCACCTCAAACATGCGTATCTCCCACAACATGTAGCACATAGCAGATATAACACCTATGAAATAATTTCCCCCTCACAAGATTAAACAGGAGACTTACCTCACTCAGAAGTTCCATAACTGGCTCCAACGCCTCTCTAACACCTCAAACTAATGCCCATCGACCCGAAACTGGTCAAACAAAAAAATAATAAAAACATACTCCAACACTTATAATTAATCTATCTATGACAAATTCCCAACTCCGCTCAGAAAGCCAACAAAGTCAACCCTCAGGCCCACGTGCCCAGATCCTTAAAAAATTGTAAATAAATGTTACCCCTAACCTCATGAGCCCATACATGTATTTTGTTTCAAAATCCGAGTTCAAATCGACTATCAACACTCAAATTCTCATTTCTCGTAACATAGCTAAAGTTTCTCAAAATTTCACTTTGATTCTCAAAATTTTGATTATAAATCTCATGTATCATTATGTAAAATAGTTGAAAATTGAACAAAATTACTTACCCAAAGATTGTAGATGAAAATCCCTCTTCAAAATTGCCTCCTATCGAGCCTATGGTTCCAAAAACGAGAGAATGACTCCAAAATCCCGTCTTCTAGCCCTTTTACCAGGTCCAAATGTCGGCGACACATGGTTCGCATTTGCGACACAGGGTTTGCATTTGTGAACCCTCATAATTGCAGACAAGTGTTCGCAATTGCGATCCAAGGCAAAATCTACATGCTTCACTATTGCGAACCAAGGCAAAAATCTACAGGCTTCGCAATTCCAAGCAAATGTTCGCAATTGCGAACCAAGGCAAAAATATATAATCTTCGCCTCGCAATTGCGAACCAAGGCAAAAAACTACAATCTTCGCAATTGCGATACCTGAGCACCAGCAACACCAGCAATCTTTCCTGACATGAAAATGGCCATAACTCTCTCATACGATACCGAAATTCGATGATTCTTGTTGCTATGACTCCATAATTACGATATGGATCTAATGGTTCAATCAAATCACAAATCAAAGGTCCCCGAGAAAATGACGCCGAAACATCAAATAAGAGCGTGACACATCCCAAACACATCTGAAACACACCCGAGGCCCCCAAGACCCTATCCAATCACACAAACCAGTCTAAAAACATACTTAAACTCGCTCTCAAGATCAAAACACCAAAATAACCTCAAGAATCATGAATCCGCCAACAAGCATGAAAATTGCAATGAACTTCAAGAATTTCTAAAATTGCAACCAAGCATTCGAACCACATAATCAATTCCAAATGACACCAAATTTTGCAGACAAGTTCGAAATGATGAAAAGGATCTATTCCAAGTCCCGAAACCAAAATCCGAGCCTGATACCCTTAAAGTAAAACCATGGTCAAACTTAGGAAAATTTCAAATCATTAAATGCTAAATTTCTATAATAAGCGCTGAAATGCTCCCGGATCACTCGATACTCAACCCAAACATACGCCCAGGTTTGAAATAATGATGCGAACCTATTGGAACCTCCGAATCCTGATTCCAAGATTGTTTACTCAAAAGTCAAATCTTGGTCAACTCTTCCAACTTAAAGCTTCTGAATTGAAAATTATTCTTCCAATCAACCCCGAATTTTCAGAAAATCAAAACCGACCAGAAGTACAAGTCATAAACATGAAGTGAATCTGCTCAAGGCCTTAAACCGTTGAACGACGCGCTAGAGCTCAAAATGACCGATCGGGTCGTTACATTCTCCCCCACTTAAACATACGTTTGTCCTCAGACGTGCCAAGAACTGCTCTGGAATTGTCCCAAACCACTATTTTACACCTCGTACACCTACCCTTGCCACCACGACTGATGTGAGCATATTAGCTCGAGCCGAACTGAGGATCCTTCCTTTTTTTTTGGCCCACAAGCCTTAGAACCAAATTCCAACATCCGAAATTCTCTAGAAGACCTGATTCTAACATACGAACACCACATCAATCTCAACCTGCAGTACCAAATATGAACGTGCACCCATGCCGAAACCACACAATGCACTATATAATTCGTATGCCTGTAATAACATCCTTGAACCACAATAGCTGTAAATTCACGAAGCCGACGACTGCAATATACCTCATAATGCATATAATGAAAAAAAAAATACAAAATAAATGCAAGGAATCGTCTCAACATCTCACTGTTGCGGCGTGCAACCCGATCCACACATGACAATAAATAAGGAAATACCACCATGCCATAATGCTCGTACCCACGAAACTCACATACATCAGCAACAGGTATGCCAAGTGCATAACATTACTCTAGTTGTAAGGTCCCAAGCACGACTAAGGTGCAATAAATTTCCTGCATCTCGAGAGCTATATTGCTCATATAACATCGCAAGCTACACGGGATACATCTCACATGGCATAATAGAGTATCACATAGAATAACTGACGACATGGAAAACATCCAACGCCTAAAGACTCATCCATAAGCAATGTTGTGCTAAATGATCACATACGATCTGATGTAGAGCATATGTTGAATTAGATCTACCAACAGACCTCAAGCCGATTCCAATCATCCCATATTGGGCTAATAACCTTTCAAGGATCCATAATGACCCTATTCAAGACACATAAGGGCAGTCGTCAAATCCGGAACAAACTTTTACAGTCCACAACCAAAGGAATAGAGCGCCTTACAGTCATAACCTCTCCCGTTGGCGACAGTAGCAAAATCTCCATACCTGATTCAAATCTCTAACAATCAAATGACTAACACATCACACTTATACAATCTCCATACCTGATTTCTCCATACCCATGAGCCATTTCATACCCTCCTCAGGCACTCAATTGTATTTCTAATTGATACACTCGTTCTGAAAGACCTCATGCGAATCCGAAGTTGTTTCCTCCATCTCTCGAACATCGCACCGCAGACCCGGTGATATTCATAGAGATAATCCAAGTCTCTTTCACACTTCGCTACAAAACTAATTCCTTAGACACACGACGAACTCAAAAATCCTTAGGCACCGCACTTTACTTCTTGAACCTACTATAACCATTGTTAAGAGTCACCCACTCTGACCTCGTCCCGTGTACATAACCAAACATTGGTGCTCCGTTAGAACATGAACACTTCCAAAGAAGCAACCAGATGAATTCTTTTCTTTGTACATCACATCCACCAGAAGCATAAACTCTGAGTCATCCCAACACCTACACATGAATCAAAAAGGCAAGATGTAGCACACATTCCTCAAGTCCTTTATCTGAATTACCCCTGATGCTTCCTTTTTTTAGTCATAATTAATCTACCAATACACCGACAACCATAAACTACACAGGCACCCAACCACGTGACTCAATTGTAAATGGTGGGCTCCTCTATTTAGTTTTACACTACAATCACATAGATTCAGACCCTACTACGACTTCTTCTTCCCAGTTACCATGATCCCACACCGTTACTCGGCCAGCTTCTCGCAAGATCTTGTTGTAGCAATCATAAGACATCCCAAATTATTAGCCACTCTCGCACGCTCAACATCCTAGGGGTCAGACCGTCTTCTTCAAGCGACCCAAGCTCACACCACAATACATGCATCCCATGTTGGGCAGAGAGTAGACTCTTCATAGGAACCTCATCAAAACCATGCAACCGCTAACCTGCTCATCAAAGATAGCCCACATGTGTAATCCTTTGTCTTCCTCCTCCGACGTCATTGCTATAGTTGCATCAATCATGAAATCAATTGATCTCCCTAGGTCCATACTGATCCGCCGGCCGTAGAATCATTTCAATATTTAACACCACCCGAAGACCCAGTAGTAGGTTTGAAACTCGAAGCCGTATTGCATCCAAAACAATGATCGAATACTCACATTTTCTCACATCCCAATCAAGCCCTTCTCGTTGCATTCAAAACTCCTAAGACAGAGACCACCTCAGGGATCATCTCCCTCGAACCATCAACACTGGAGACACCGATTTGATCTTGAAGCCGCAACACACAGCCATCTTTAATAACTTCTTCTTAAGCATCATCTCTCACCACCGTGCCCAGAGGCAAACAAATGAAGACCAACATGCCGATGAGCCTTAATGCGTTCAGTCAAGGACGGCGACATCATAATATTAACAAGAATTCCACATAATTCGGAGATATCAAATCTCAACCATATACCAACACTGGGATAAAATGAAAAAATACTCCTCCACAAGGCGACGATAATGGCTCCCTCGCATTCGTAGGGAAAAGCATCATGCACCGCATCTTCACAACTCGTCGGTGCTCAACGACAACAAATGCCAGACGTCTCATACAAATGAGTATGAAGGCACCGAAAGCACAAGCTTCAACAAAATCAAGTCGCACTATGAGGAATCAAGGAATGGAAGTTCTCCTAATAGCCATGTAGCCTCTCGAAGATAAGTACAGACATCTCAGCACCGATCCGCAAGACTCTACTAGACTTGATAATGACTTGTGAGATCTAAGTGAACTTAGTGCTCTGATACCAAGCTGCCACGACCCAAAATCTACTATAGGTCGTAATGGTACCCAACATCGCCGTTAGGCAAGCCAACGGTGAATTACCAACTTAATTGTTCATTTTCTTGTTATTTTTGAAATCATGAATCTTATTACATAGAGAGATCGATCGTAGATACGTATGATTTAAGTAAAATATAACGTAAAAGTGTCACAATGGTAAGCAAAATCATAAAAAGATTCTAGAACACCCCAAAACCCGATGTCACAAGTGCATGAGCATCTACGAGGAAGTACAATAACAATATAACATCCGTCTGGAATACAAGATAGACAGGATAATGTAAATAATTATGATGGAGACTTTGTATGCTGTGGATTGTTAACATGGGATGCAGCTCAAAGTAAAGTCCCCGCAATAGCTGCGCATTTGCACCCAAAAAACCACCAAAAATATATACCTACAAAATAAGTGCAGAAATGTAGCATGAGGTCGTAAATCAACGCGTACCCAGTAAGTATCTAGCCTAACCCTGGAGAAGTAGTGACGAGGGGTTGACATCGACACTTACTAGTGGTCCAATAAATCAAGTACAGTAGAAAGTAAACAAGTATGAAGCATTGTAATTAAACAGTGAAAACAAATATAGGTACATGATATGATCCTCATCTGAACAGTAAACATAAGTCCTCAAAAATCGGTTACCTCCTCAAACGGAGTATATAATACGGTCCCCACCAGATAGGTCATCACAACTCAAGTCAGGAAAACTCACGGATACACTGGCTTCTTGTCAAATATTATGCACGATTCTGTCGAGGCAAACGGCTCGATCCCATAAGAGTATTTCATGAAGTTACCGAGGCGAACATCCTGATCCCATAGAAGTGTGATACATGATACTACCCTAGCGAATGGCCCTATGCCATAAGAGTGTGTTACATGATATTGGCTAAGCGAACGGCCCGATCCCATAAGAGTGTGTTACATGATATTGCCGAGGCGAACGGTCTGATCCCTTAAGAGTGTGTTACATGATACTGTCAAGGCGAACAACCCGATCCCATAAGAGTACGTTACATGATATTGCCGAGGAGAACACCCCGACCCCATAAGAGTGTGATACAATATCCTACCGGGGCGGACCCGATCCCATAAGAGTATTTTATGAAGTTGCCGAGGGAACGACCCGATCCCACTCGAATATGAAGCTTTTATGGGTCTTTGACCCCACTCACGAATATACGTGTGAGTTATGTGATTCAAGAAAAACTTCCGGCGTATACGCACAGTGGCGGAAGAAATCAGTAAAGGAAGTACAATTTCTACGGCTGAACAAGTAGCTCATCAAGTATCTAAAATAGCGAGTCCATTACTCTACCTGAGTCTAGTATCAGGTCATAATGCGAATTAAAGCAATTAAACAGGCAAGAATAACGCAAATAATACAATTAAAACATAACGTGAGTCTATGTCTACCCGGACATAATCAGGAATTCTAGTATACAAATGGACACTCGTCACCTCATACGTGCATAGCTCCTACAACATGTAGCACATAACAAATATAACACCTACGAGGTAATTTCCCCCTCACAATGTTAGATAGGAGATTTACCTCGCTCCGAAGTTCCATAACCGGCTCCAACGCCTCTCTAACACCTCAAATCGATGCCCATCGACCCAAAACTAGCCAAACAATGTGAAAACTAATAAAAATATACTCCAACACCCATAATTAATCAATACATAACTCGGCTCAAAAAGTCAACAAAGTCAACCCTCGGGCCCACGTGCCCGGATACAAAAAAAATGCAAATAAATGTTACCCATAACCTCACGAGTCTATACATGTATTTTGTTTCAAAATCGGAGTTCAAATCGACTATCAACACTCAAATTCTCATTTCTCAAAACATAGCAAAGTTTCTCAAAATTTCACTTTGATTCTCAAAATAGTGTAGTTAAATCTCATGTATAATCATGTAAAATAGTTGGAAATTGAACAAAATCACTTACCAAAATATTGTAGATGAAAATTCCACTTCAAATCGCCCACTACCGAGCCTAGAGTTCCAAAAATAAGAGAATGACTCCAAAATCCTGTCTCCCATCCCTTTTACCAGGTGTAGATGTCACATTGCGACACTTTGTTCGCATTTGCGAACCCTCGCAATTGCGTACATTTGTTCGTAATTACAAACCAAGGCAAAATCTACAGGCTTCGTAATTTCGAACCAAGGCAAAAATCTACAATCTTCGCCTCGCAATTGCGAACCAAGGCAAAAAACTATATTCTTTGCAATTGTGAAGGGAATTTCACAATTGCGATACCTGAGTACCAATAACACCAGCAATCTTTCCCGGCAGGAAAATGGGCATAACTCTCTCATACGAGATTGGAATTCGATGATTCTTGTTGTTATGACTCTATAATTATGATACGGATCTAATGGTTCAATTAAATCACAAATCAAAGTTCTTTTTCTAAATATAATATCCTTTATACCCAAGAAAACGATGCTGAAACATCAAATAAGAGCGCGACAAAATCCAAACACATTCGAAACACACTCGAGGCCCCTGAGACCCTGTCCAATCACACAAACCAGTCCAAATACATAACACAAACTCACTCATGCAATCAAAACACCAAAATAACCTCTAGAATCACGAATCGGATTCTAAAACGCATGAAAATCGCAATGAACTTCGAAATTTTCTAGAATTGCAACCAAGTGTCTGAACCACATCAAATTAACTCCAAATGACACCAAATTTTGCAGACAAGTTCGAAATGACGAAACGGACCTATTCTAAGTCTCGAAACCAAAATTTGAGCCCAATAGACTTAAATTCAAACCATGGTCAAACTTAGGAACATGTCAAACCTTTAAATGCCAACTTTCCACAATAAGCGCTGAAATGCTCCCGGACTACCCGATACTCAACCCGAACATAGGCCCAAGTCCGAAATCATCATGCTAACTTATTGGAACCTCCAAATCATGATTCTGAGATCGTTTACTCAAAAGTCAAATCTTGCTCAACTCTTCCAACTTAAAGCTTCCGAATTGAAAATTATTCTTCCAATCAACCCCTGAACTTCTCGAAAATTGAAACCGACCACATGTACAAGTCATAATACATGAAGTAAATTTGCTCAAGGGCTCAAACCATCTAACGACATACTAGAGCTCAAAACAATCGGTCGGGTCGTTACAAGCTCGTCGTGAGTGGATACATTTACGGCTACAAGATTATAAGACCATAAGTAATATAATTATTGTATATAGTATAATTTCCCAACTAAAATTATGTAGGAAACCTATCAATAATGAGTACATGTAGGAAAAGACTCTTTCACCTTTTCATGCCTCAAATATAGTGTTACGGCATTAATATCGTGAAAAGGGCTTTAAGAAATATTATGAGTTAATTTCATGCCTTTTGGTGGCTGAACAATAAAATGCCCTTTTAATGAAAAATCATGAAGCCTGCCCCACTGGATCAGCTCCATTTACAGAAGTGAATGTAGTAGCAATAGATCCAAAGTCTGAAAGAAGACAAAATTATTATCGTGACCATATGAATATACGTGGGCGTGGCAAGGGACGAGATAATAATTGCCATGGTGGTGGTCGTTATAAACAAGAGAACAATAAGGGTTCTCAAAATAATTCTTCAAAAGGCAAAGGTAATATTTGCCACCGATGTGGTATGAAAAATCATCGGGCACGAATTTGTCGTGCGCCTAAATATTTTGTCAAGATTTATCAAGCCTCTATAAAAGGGAAATAAAATAATATTGAGACTCACTTGACCTTTCAAAATAATGTTGAGGTGGGCCCTATGAATAAACACGATAAAGTTGAAGCAAATCTTGCCTATAAAGATGATATTGTTGAAGGCATTGCAAGTATTACTCATTAGAAGCTGGAGAGTTCTTTGAGCATCATAACTGAATACTTATTGTTGGAAAAATTATAAGAATAAACGTATTTTTTAATGAAGTTCATAATTTGAATTAAACTTTTATGTTTCCAGTATTTACTTTCCTAATATAGTTTCTTTTGTCCTTAAATTTTTCAATATTACTTATGATATAAATTTTTTTCTTTATGAAGAATATGAAAACTTCCCAGTCTTCAGTTGGCCGTATGAATAACAAAGAAGAAATATGTCTTTTGGATAGTGCTACGACGCACACCATATTAAACTACAAGAGATATTTGTCTTATTTAATTATGAAAGAAGCCAATATCATAACAATATCTGGTAGTACAAAATTAATTGAGGGCTCTGGAAGAGCGACTGTATTACTATCAGGAGGAACTATATTGGTTGTTAATGATGCACTACATTGTAGTAGGTCTCAAAGAAACTTGAGTTTCAAAGATATCCGCCAAAATGACTATCATATTGAGACCACCAATGAATGGAATGTTGAATACCTTTATATTACTACAATAAAAGCGGAAAAGAAGTATGTTCTTGAAAAGCTTCCTACATTTTCCTCCGGATTACACTATACTAGTATTAGTTTAGTCGAATCACATGACATAGTATACAAGGAGTTTACTAATAATTTTATTATTTGGCATGACCCGTTTGGCCATCTCGGTTATAATATGATGCACAAAATAATTGAAAATTCACATAGTCATTCATTGATGAACTAGAAGATTTTTGAAACTAAAGAATTCTCTTGTGTTGCATGTTCTCAAGGCAAACTGATTATTAGACCATCAATAATTAAAGTTAGAGTTGAATCTCCTGCATTTTTGGAACATATACAGGGTGATACATGTGGTCCCGTACACCCTCCATGTGGACCATTCAGATGTTATATGATTTTTATAGATGCATCTACAAAATGGTCACATGTGTGCTTGTTATCAACCCGCAATTTGGGCTCTGCAAGGTTACTAGCTCAATTAATAAGATTAAAACCACAGTTTTTAGATTATGCAATTAAGACACTTCATCTTGATAATGATAGTGTATTTACGTCACATGCCTTTAATGATTATTGCATATCAACTGGGATAACAATTGAGCATCTAGTTGCTCGTGTTTGTACTCAAAATGGTCAAGCGGAATCATTGATCAAAGACCTCCAATTAATTGCTAGACCAATACTTATGAGAACAAAACTTCCCATCTCGGCATGGGGTCATGCTATTTTGCATGCAGCAGCTCTTATGCGGATCAGACCCACAAGTTATCATAAAGTCTCCCAATACAATTGGCTTTTGGTCGGGAGCCAAATATTTCTCACCTTAGAATATTTGGATGTGCAATATATGTTGCAATTGCTCCACGACAACGCATAAAGAAGGGACCCCAAAGAAGGTTGGGGATATATGTTGGGTATGAATCTCCTTCTATTATAAAATATTTGGAGTGACTGGAGATTTATTTATAGCAAGATTTGTTGATCGCCATTTTTGATGAATTAGTATACCCAATATTAGGGGGAGAAAATAAGCAGTTAGAAAAAGAGATAGATTGGAATGCATTATCAGTATCTCATTAGATTCTCGAACAAATCAATATGAACACGAGGTTCAAAAGATAATTTATTTACAAAATATTGCAAATTAACAGCCAAATGCATTCACAAACCTACCAAGGGTGACTAAGTCATACATTCCAGCTGCTAATGCTCATATTCGAATTGATATACTAGCTGGACAATCTATAAATGCAAATAAGTCTAAGTCACACTTGAATTGTGGTTCATCAGTCGGTTCCAAAGGATCATACACAATTACTCAAAAAGAGCCCTGTAACATAACAAATGATAAGACCTCAGAGGAGGTCCAGGTACCTGAAAATAATAAGAATAAAGAGATCTCAATAAGTAATGTTGTTTACCGTGAAAATGGTAACAACAATTAAATTTATAAATGGGATTCTAAAAATACGTGATCTAATTCCAGAGCTAGTTTGAAAGGGTGACTAGTGCTAAACGTGGAGTAAAATAATAAAGATCGAGCTAGCTAAAACGATAATCAACCCAGTAAGGGATGTTCTCGGGCTTAAGACAAACCAATAGATACCTCGGGGCCAGGCCTCGAGCCTACCTCGGGCCTATCGAAGGTAACCTTATCGAGGGTAATTGGGAAGGGGATAACAGATAAGTATGTGTATACAAGGCTTTATACCGTCAATCTTGAGCTAAATGAAGAAGAACAAACGAAGAACAATAAAATGCTAGGGCGACCTCAAGGTCGAAGAACACTGATAATTTAGAAGAAAGAGAGAGAGAGATATTATTGCTTATTGGAGAAGTGGAGCAACATCAGTCCTTTACGAGGTGGGGTGAGTCCCCCTTATATAGGCGAGGGGACTCAACAAAATATGCATATATTATTTACATAGTAGAAAGATGGGGCGGCCTATCGCACATCATCTCAGTAGCTTACAGATAGACCGGCCCCGTCAGGTGTAGCCATGTGCTTCGGAGACATCTTTTCTCACCCTGACCTTGGGCCATGCTTCCTTTGATTTGGACCTCGATGAACCCTGAGGCTGAGAACCCTATCGTAGCCTTCCATCATCGGGGTCTCGAGGGAGGCTTCCCAAATTGTCTTGATAGCGAAAATCAAGTCTTCTAATTTTTACCGCGTACAGATAGTCTCCGCGTTTCTCATGACGAAGTGATGGGAAATGATTCCGACACTCGACTCCTCGAGCTCCCTTTGGCGATGCTGTAATGGCGATTCAGATCACGGCTCAATCCTTCGTAATTGTTGGCATGTCTCATAAATCCCTGCTTGACATCCTGTCGTCTCCGCTCCTCGAGGCAAAAGTGCTGCCGTCGGTTCATTTTTTTCAAGGATGTAGTAATTACACCCGTCGGTCAATCTTTCAGGGCATTGATGACCGTGTCGTTTCCTGCCTATAAATGAGGACATTTTTGTGGTATTGTATATTTTCATCTCAACACTTCTATCGATATGTTTTGCTTCTTCCTTCCCATCGTCTTCTTTTGTCTTTGATTATCATGATGGGAGCTTTCTATCTCAAGGCTGTTTGGGGGAGATCTTCCGAGCCACATCGAGGCCTTCTGCCGGGGTCTACCCTTATTGAACGTAAACATATACGTTGGCCGATGCTGCTACCATTGGCTCGAAATGACGATAGGAGGAGAGTTGGTTTCACCTTTGCTTAGATGGTTATTCGGATTATGCACCGCTGCTAAAAAGGGGCTCGGAATACCCAACTCTGCTCACCTTCATACCCCGGCTCGATGTGGAACTCCGCCCTGAACCGGGAGCTTGCACAGCTCGCTGCTTGAAGAAGTGTATTTGAAGTAGCCGTGCAAGCAGGGCCGAGGATTGTTCGGCCCGCTCCCTCTCCGAAGCTTCCTTGGCCAAAGAGGATCCTCGAGCTTCGGAGAGCTGTAGCGCTTTGTCATCCTTTCCTGCTCTCTGGTTGCTCTTCCTTGGCTGTGTCAAAGTGGACAGCTGAGACAGGGCTTCCGGGGACGATCCTGGAGATACTTCCTTCGAGGGTAGAGTAGGTTTGAGGCCCTTTCTTCATGTATCCTCTTATGTCGCGTCTGTATTGGGAACCCTTTGTAGGCCTTTGTACTTTGTATGTGATGTCCCTCCGGGGCTTTGTAATCGAACGTTGTGACCCCTCGGGGGTTCTTGTACTTTGTAAACTTCATAAATGAGAAATGAACTTTATTGACTTCTGCTTTCGAATTTGCTCTATTTCCTTACGCTTTCATGCCCATCGAGGCTCTTCAAATGCATTCCTTTGTGTTGCTGATCGCCGATATTAATTTTGGATATGAGCATTTGCTTTGATTTCTCGCCGATTGACATGGGCTTTTTTGATCCCACTGTCGTCCTTCGGGATAACTTCGGGTTGATCTGACGGGTTGGTGCTTGTAAGAATCTCCCGAGTTATTTGGAGATCGCGCGTTGAGTTCCGGGGCCTCCGAGGGCACTTCCCCGAATGTAGGCCGTCCTCGGGTACCCCGGAGACCTTATTGATCCGGGCGTAGATGGTCCCTTTGGGCCGCATGAGATAGATCTCTGCTTCTCCTTTGGCGCTTGTTTGCTTTCACGCCCTTCGGGATTTTTAAATGCCTTCTATTGCTTATGGGCCGTTGTAGCTTGCCGTGATAGCCTGTTTTGGTCCCCGGCTGATTGGCAAGGCTCTTTCTTGCTTTCTTTTTTGTTGTACTTGGGCTTGACGAGGGACCGACCGGATAGGCTCGAGCTATCGAGGCCTGCTGGTTCGTTTGGAGATCTTGCATCAAATTTTGGGGCCTTTGGGAACGATACTCCGAATGAAGGTCATCCCTAGGTGCCTCTGTGGGCCCTGTTGATTTTGATGTGGATAACTCTTTCGAAGAGTGCAAGGTTGGCTTCCGTTCGAGGAGTTTGCCTGTGTGCGGGGCGCTTCTTTGGGACCTCGTAGAGCTTTGGAGATCGGAGCTTCTTCGGGTTTGCTCCTTTGGGAGGAAATTGTGATCTTGGGCGCACGCCTTGCGTCTGGCATCGGTGCCCTGGAGCTTATCGCGACCCTACTTCTTGGTGCACGGAGGCTCCAAATGTGAAACACTACCTGGAGCATGGAGATGATTCGCTTGGATCCTTGGGCTTGGTCGTTCGTTGGAGGATGTTTCCTGGGCCGGGTATTGACCCGCCGACCTGTATCGAGGCCATTGGCTTTGTGGAGCTTACTTCTGATAGGCGACTTCGTCGCTGTTTTTTGTGTATAAGAGGGGTGGCTTCGGCCTTTTTGTTAGACTTTACTATTTTTGGGCAGCTGTTCTTCCGTCTTGACATAGGGCTCCCTATCTTCTAAAGGGCGAAAAGCATCCGTGCAACTTCGCTTTATTTTGTTAGTTCTGCTTCAGTTATGGCGACCACTTCGGAACCGTTAAGGCAAAGGGCGGGGAATGTCGTTCCCGGTGTTGGAGAGTCGAAGGGCTTCTCTCTAGAGACGGCATCCTTGATGAGAGAGGAATACCTGGAGATGGCGAGACAATACTGTGGGTGGAGCGAGGGGATGACACTGTGGGTGCTTTCCCCTCGCGAAGGCATCGGGGACTCTACTGATGGGTTTTTGAGCGTGTACTTGTACCCTTTCGCGTTTCGCCCTCTTGATAAGGTCGTGCTCGACCTTTGCTCAAAGTATCGGGTTACCTTGGCGCAAATTCATCCGTCGCTTTGGTGACGGTGCTGATGATGAGATTTTTTGCGAAGAAGGCCGGACTTGAGTTCGCGCTTGACCATCTCATCAGGTTGTATCGGCCTTTCCACCATCGAGGACTGCTAACCTTGAGGGATCGCTCGCCCACGCCATTCGTTGTTGACGATGATGAAGGTGGAGATCGAGGGTGGGCCAGTTGGTTTGTCCGAGTAAGGACGACCGATGTCATCCCTGAGGAGTTCCTGCCATTCCCCGAAAGGTTGAATCACGCACGTAAGTGGGGCACTTTGCCGTTCCTTCAGTTTTCGTTCATAGCGAAAATCGGCCAAGTAATTAGTATTATTCCCTTTGTTGCACCAACTTCGTGGGTGCCGGGCCAAGTTCACGATCTGCCCGGCTGGGTTCGGAGGTTGGTGACCCATTCATCTTGCGATGAACACAGGTGGCGAGCTATGTCTCGCATCAGGAGGGGAGTGGATCATCAAGGTATGTGCGTATGTTGCTTTTCTTTTCTGCCGATATGTTCCTGAGGCGGCATTTTCCCATCTCATCTACGCCGGACGCGTTGTTTTTGCAGATATCGGGCGGTTTCTCGGGGCGAGGCAGCATTTTCCCGGAGAAGAGATGGAATCGTCAGCTTCCGAGTCGAGAGATGGCAGCAGCAAGAGGATTCGGGACCCATCATGCGAAGGAGCTTCAAGTGGCACTGGCCGGGCTCGTATTTCTGAGGACGGGGCATCACCCGAGTCGGCTTCCCCCGGGGTACCTGTTTCCCGGCGAGCGGTATTATCAGGAGTGTGTTCTGATTTGCGAAAAACTTGCCATCTTCATTTTTGAGTGAGTTCGCGCATAATTCTCTCATACCCCGCGTCTTTCTCCCCTCATTGAATCTTTCCTGCACAGGCATGTGATAGGCTCAAGTCCGAGTTGCTGCGTCAAAAGGCCAAGTTCTAGAGGGTTCGGGATGAGGGAGAATCCCTTAGGCTTCTTTGCAAGGAGAAAGAAGTTGAGCTGCAGCATTGGCGATATGAGGCGTATCGAAACTCGAACTATGAGAGCTATTTGATGGAGCAGGTAATTTCCCGTAGTGTGTTCTTTGCTTCTTTTTAATTTTTAAGGCTAACTTTTTCTTGCCGTGTTAGCTGCAAAAAAAGGAGGCCTTGGAATACCTCAAGGGTGAGGTGAACTATGTCAGGGCAGCCTACGAGGAACTAAGGGGCCAGGTGCGGACTCAAGCCTTGGAGGAGGTGAGTGCTTCAGCCAAGATTCCTGCCTTCGAGGCCCAGCTCAACTTGTCCCGAAGTAACGGCAAGGTTCAAGCGGATATGATCGAGAAACTGGAGTCTGAACTCTCGAAGGTCAGGGGCGAGATAGTTGACGCCCGTATGGGAGCGGCGCTGAGCCGAACCAGGGCGTATCATGAGATGGCGATTTGCATAAAGGAGGCTGCTGATGCCCAATCCGAGTTGAGGCAAGATCTTGATCGTGAGAAGAGGATCGAGGAATATATTCACTGCCGGTCCCGGAGAGAAGTGTTCGAGGAAGTAAGAGCGAGAGGCTTTATCCTCTCGGAGGAATTGGCTCAAGCAAGGGCAGACGAGCGCGATGCTCGGTCGCTCCTCGCGGGTGTTGCAGAGGGCGATCTTGATGGGTTGTAGCTTCTTGGCACAAAATATAGCTCCTACTATTTTATATCTTTGTCTACGGTGCGCGCAGAGCGTGCCCGTAGATGGAGAATGTTTCTACCGTATGTAAGGAGAATTTCAAAGCGTTATTCTTTTTGTACCTTCTTTCTGTCGTTTCTCTTTATCGTGTAGATTGGTTTGTGGGATCAGTACCTAAGCCGTGCTATGGCTCGAACTCTGATTGGCCTTCCGACTTCTTCCCGCCTTCATGGGCAGAGGGTGATGACCCTATGTGCTCCTGGACCGAAGCGTTATTGCGGGTGCGTGGCCTGGGGATTTGTCGCGATTGTTGATAGAGTCGTGGGGATCGTGCTTGTAGGCATATGGTGATTGAATTGCCCTTGGGTTTAGCCTCCGAGTTGCGTTGCGATTCCAGCCATAATCGACCCTTAAATTTCATCTGAGTTTTTGGCTAGCGATGGTGACCTTCCGCGTTTCTAGGCCATCGGGACCTTTTAGTATGAGGCCCGGAGGTATGCTTATTTGGCGACAGTGGCACTTACGTTGTTTGGTCGTAGAGACCTTTCGATATAGAGCCCGGAGGCTCCTTAGCCGGCGACAATGGCACTTACGCTGTTTGATGTGAGGCCCGGAGGCTTTTGTAGGCTTTTGTTTTCCTCTCGTTAAGGAATTATTGATTATTTTGCCTAACCCGTCGTCAGTTCTAAAAGAACCTCGATTTCAAGTCGTAATCGGCGATGTTTTGAGCACCTCGGAAGGTTCACAGCCCATAGGTCGAGTAGATCGATGCTTTTTTGATTTTGGAGCCGACATGGTCGGGACTCGTTTTTTGCCTGTTGAGGTCTTACAGTTTATCATGCATGTTGAGGTCTTACAGTTTATCATGCCTGTTGAGGTCTTACAGTTTAGGGAGAATAGATCTGGTTTTGCCGAGGCTGCCTATTAGGGTCTTACAATTTCGGATTTCCAGTGTGTGGCGATTGGCGACAGTCTCCGAGTCATCGAGTTCGCTTGAAGACAGCTTCTCGTGAGCTCGGAGGTGTTTTTCGGAGGCTTGGTAAGCCCGGAGTTCCGACCCTGGGGTCGTGCAAGTTGTCGAATTGCTCATGGTGGTCTCCGAATATATCGGATCATTCTAGGCCTGAATACCGCCTTTTGTAGTCTTGGGGCCATATCGCGAGGGCTTTGTGAGTCCGGAACCCGACCCTGGGGTCGCGAGGGTGCAGAATTAATTAAGTCTCCGAGCGTTTCGGGACGTATTTGATGTAGAGGATTTTTGCTGAGGATAAGTCGAAATATTTTTCTTCGAAGCGTCGAATGCTTGGAAAATATTCTTTATTGCTTGGTGAAAATATAAGTTGTAAATACATGTTGTTCTGTTGTCGTGAGTCTGGTCTACATGGGTGTGACTCTCCTGATTATCCGATGTGCTTGTATGGTCCCATATTGGAAAATAGAGAGAGAGATCGTGGGTTTGTTGGGTTCCTTCCCTGGGGACGTGCAATCCCGCTAATAATTTTGTTGGCGGAACCCTCTTCCTGATAGAAACCCGATCGAGGAAAGAATGCCAGGCAACCCCATGGAAGCCGCGGATCCTCGAACGGGATCCAGAACTACTGAATGCCTTGGCGGCCTGCCTGCATATAGATTAGCAACAAGAAAAGAAAAAGGGAAATGATAAAAGGATGCTGCGTTCCTGGGAGTATGCCCCTCGGCAGTCATATTGCTCGTCCGGCCAGGCCGGGCCGAAGACGCGAGTGCTCTTACCCTCTGACCTCATTTGAGGGTAACGCCGATCATGGGCGTAAGGCGAGGAATCTCCTTCTCTCGCTTGTAGCCAGATGCTTTGGCTCCGCGTCTGTCATGGAGTTTCACACCCTTGGAGGAGTAGGGCCAGGGTTGCATCCTGGGCGATGTATTCGCCGTTGTCTGTACAAAGCATCTGCATCCTTCATTACCCGACGTATTAGCCCGAGCTCAGGCGGGCCGCACAGGGGGAGCAATTTGGATGTTGTGGAAACCGCCATTGGGGACATATTAGCGGTCCGGCACGAGGGCGACATTGGTCCGAACTGTCCTATTACTTTTGGCCCGACATTGTCGGTACAACTTTGGCCGATATACCTCTAATCATTAATGTATGTTTTTATTTGAAAATGAGCTTGAACGAAAGAAGGGATTACCAATACGTTAATGCGATGCCGAGGTGGAGTCTCGGCGTCCTTTTTTTCTCGAGCGAGAGGGTGTCCTTGGGGAGTACACCCCGAGATCGTCCCCTTCTGGCGACGGGCACTTGCATTCTACGTTCTACGGATCTTAGTGGGGTGCTGCCATCCTTTAACAGTCGCGACTATATGCCGCAGCTTGCCGGCTCTGCTTTGTTCGATTTCCCCTTGTCCGTTGAGCTGGATCCGGGTTTGCCTGCTTGGCGATGCTTTGTGGTCACCTTAGTTGGATGGCGTAGTTGCTGATCTCTTGGGTCTGTAACTCCGATTATTTCGTGACTCTCGTGGTGGGCCACGATTTCCTTGGAGGGATTTTGGTCGAATAGGTCCGAGCCACCCTACTATTCGGGACCGGAAGTGGTCTCGTTTGTCTTGCCGGGGAGCGGGGTGCGGCCTCCCGTGATATTTTATTTCTTCTTCTTCTCCCGGCCTTCGGTGCGTTGAGCTCTTCTGGCATTATTTTGATGGCGGTAGCGCGTGCTTCCACAGATCGCAATAGTATAGTGAGCGAGTTCCCGAGATTGGATGTCGAACAATGATGCCGCGTCGTGGTTTCTTCTGGGGGAATTTCTTCAAATCTCCTCATCGGGACGGGCCCGAGTTCTCCATTTTGGGGGTCGTCGTTCCCGAACGGGCGTGCGTGAGTGGTGATGTACCTGTGAGGACTTGGGGTCCTGTCATCCCCAGGGGATTTCATTCTTTCTGACTTCCGCGAAATGAGTCTCGGGACTGTATCTCCAGGAGACGGTTGCTGTAGGAGTCTCCGCAAGCGTGAGTCGATCTTTTCGATAATGTCCTCTAGCATCCTTACCATTACAAGATAGGTCGTTGGTTTGTCGTTGCCCGATACTTTGGATATGGGCTCAGAGCGAGTAGATATTTCGGGTGCTATCGCGCCAAGAATCTCCGGGCGGCTCCGTAGCTGAGAGATAGCCAAACAGTGTTCCTACAATATTTCAAAAATAACACAAAGATTAACTTCCTGTTCTACCGGGGCTGGGATTTTTCGGGTTTCCTATCGGTTAGCGTGTTGCGTACCGCCATCGAAGTGTAAGACTTCGTTACCCCACTGTGCAACGTATGAATCCATATCCACTCGGACCGATCTGGATGCGTTATCGGGGTCCTGCGGTGTTGCGCCAGCCGTTAGGATGGCCATATTGTTTTCCTTGCGATTTATGGGGTTATCGTCCTCGATTTCCCTTATCGAGCTGACCATTAACCTGAAATCGAAAGGTCTTGGGCAAGAAAAAGTGTGAGAGATATCGTGCGTTTAAGTGACGAAACTAGCAAGAAAATAATCACTATTATTTTTAGCCCCACGATGAGCGCCAAACTGTTTATCGTGAAAATGGTAACAACAATTAAATTTGTAAATGGGATTCTAAAAATACGTGATCTATTCTCGAGCTAGTTTGAAAGGGTGACTAGTGCTAAACGTGGAGTAAAATAGTAAAGATCGAGCTAGCTAAAATGATAATCGAACCAGTAAGGGATGTTCCCGGGCTTAGGACAAGCCAATAGATACCTCGGGGCCAGGCCTTGAGCCTACCTCGGGCCTATCGAAGGTAACCTTATCGAGGGTAATCGGGAAGGGGATAACAGATAAGTATGTGCATACAAGGCTTTATACCGTCAATCTTGAGCTAAATGACGAAGAACAAACGAAGAACAATCAAATGCTAGGGCGACCTCAAGGTCGAAGAACACTGATAATTTAGAAGAAAGAGAGAGAGAGAGAGAGAGAGAGAGAGAGAGAGAGAGAGATATTATTTCTTATTGGAGAAGTGGAGCAACATCAGTCCTTTACAAGGTGGGGTGAGTCCCCCTTATATAGGCGAGGGGACTTAACAAAATATGCATATATTATTTACAAGAGTAGAAAGATGGGACGGCCTATTGCACGTCATCTCAGTAGGTTACAGATAGACTGGCCCCGTCAGGTGTAGCCATGTGCTTCGGAGACATCTTTTCTCACCCTGACCTTGGGCCCTGCTTCCTTTGATTCGAACCTCGATGAACCGCGAGGCTGAGAACCCGATCGTAGCCTTCCATCCTCGGGGTCTCGAGGGAGGGTTCCCAAATTGTCTTAATAGCGAAAATCAAGTCTTCTGATTTTTACCGCGTACATATGTCTCTACGGGAAAAAGGTGGAACCAAAATAATATTATTGTCGGCAACATTTTTGCTTATAATATTGTTGTTGATATAATGCAACAAGATGAGGATCTTGAACCAAGATCTATCGATGAATGTAGAAAGAGAAATGATTGGCCAAAATGGAAAGATGTTATCCAGGCAGAATTAACTTCACTTAAAAACGTGAAATATTCGGGCGTATAGTTCGAATACCTGAAGGAATAAAGCCAGTGGGATACAAATGGGTTTTTGTGCGAAAACAAAATAATAAAAATGAAGTCATAAGATAGAAAGCACGACTTGTGACACAAGGATTTTCGCAATGGCCTGGCATTGATTATATGGAGATATATTCTCCTGTGGTGGACACATTCACCTTCGGTATCTTATAAATCTGGAAATCCATGAAAAACTTGATATGCGTATGATGGATGTTGTCACGGCCTATTTGTATGGGACATTAGACAACAAAATTTATATGAAAATCCCTGAAGGGTTTAAATTGCCTGAAGCTTATAAAAGTTTTCAGGAAACTTATTCAATAAAGCTTAAAAATCCTTATACGGATTGCAACAATCAGGGAGAATGTGGTATAACCGTCTGGGTGAGTATTTTTTGAAAGAAGGGTAGAAGAATGATCCAGTTTGTCCTTGTGTATTTGTAAAAAGGTCTAGATCTGAATTTGTTATAATCGATGTGTATGTTGATGATCTAAATATCATTGGAACTCCTGGGGAACTTCCAAAAGCAGTAGACTGTTTGAAGAAAGAGTTTGAAATGATAGATCATAGAAAGACAAAAGTTTGTCTTGGTCTACAAATTGAGCATATGAAAGATAAAAATTTTGTCCATCAATCAACTTATGCCGAAAAGATCCTAAAGCGTTTTTATATGGATAAAGCACATCCATTAAGTACCCCAATAGTTGAGAGATCACTTGATATAAATAAAGATCCATTATGACCTCATAAAAATGATAGAGAGCTTCTTGGTGATGAAACTCCATATCTTAGTGCAATTGGGGCACTAATGTACCTTGCAAATAATACTCGACCAGATATAATGTCACGACCCTAAACCCAACCCGCTCGTGATGGCGCCTCTCATGAAGACAAGGCCAGCCGACACACTACCAATTCACTTTAAGAAATTAAAACAATAACCACTAAGTCTTTAATCAGAAATAAAATCCCAAAATAAGCATTTAACAGTATAATTTGCGGAAATAAAAACCAACACAGCCCGACATCGGGGTGTCACCAGTCATGAGCATCTAAAACAATACTACAAGTCTGAAGTCTACTCCACTACTACATAACTGAATCAAAAAGGAGCTAAGATAGAGGGAGAATGCACTGCGCTGCGAATCGCCAAGCAGCTACCTTGTAAATCTCCAAAGATCTGCTGGAATTATCAACCCTCAGTAGCAGGACCTGTAGCGCCCGAATCTGTACCCAGGGGTGCAGGGAGTTAAGTGAGTACTCCAACTCAGTGAGTAATAAAAATAAATGAAGAATGAGCGATAAAAAATCACGTTAAATACAAAATTAAGCTATAAGAGGCATAACAAAATTAGTAAATATAATTAAGCAGTGAAATCTCATAAACACCTTTTAACAGTCAAACAATACACAGGAAAAACAACTAGAAAAGGTAAACAAATAAGAACTGCCCCTCGGGCACAGTAACAATAGTATCAGCCCCTCGGGCAAAATCACAGAACAATACCTGCCCCTCGGGCTCTATCTCATATCACAATGGGTAACCGCGCTCACTGGGGTGTACAGACTCCGGGAGGGGCCCCTTACGGCCCAAGCGCAATATCAAGCCATCTCGTGGCATCATAAACAGGCTCTCGGCCTCATATCAATCTCAAGCCACCTCGTGGTGTACAATCTCAAGCCCTTGGCCTCATTAGCATAATCAATATATCACTGTTGCGGCATGCAGCCCGACCCAAAGTATCCTCACAACACACGCCCTCGGCCTTACTCAGTCAGAATCTCATAAGCCCATCGGGCAACAGTAAAATATGAAGCTCAGCTCAAATATCTTTGAAAAAATCATTTAAAGTGTTTAAAATCAGAATAACATAGCAGAGTTTTGAAAACAGTGAAAATATGGCATGACTGAGCCCAAGTATGAAATCAAACAGTGAGGATAATATAATTTAAAATCCTCTAAGGGTTCAAACAGTTGGCACGAAGCCAACATATGGCATTTAGCCTAAAAATATAATATATCAAACAATTAACTGTCAAATACGCAGTAAAATAATTATTCGGGATGGACTAAGTCACAATCCCCAACGGTGCACGACCCCACGCTCGTCATCTAGCGTGCGTCTCACCTTTACATAGCCGAACGCTATGAAATTTTGGGGTTTCATACCCTCAGGACAGCATTTAAAATCATTACTCACCTCGATCCGGCCCGAAATTTAGCTCGCAATGCCTTTGCCATTTGAATCGATATCCGGATGCTCCGAATATACCAAAATCAGAACGTAACCATTAATTTATGCTAAAGGGATGAAGCCCACTTGAAAATAATCGAAAAATATCACAATTCGCGAAATTACCAAAACCCAACCCCCGTGCCCACGTCTCGAAATTCGATAAAATTAACATCATTAGATTCCTTATCTCCCCACGAGTTCATACGTATAAAAAGTTCCAAAATCTGACCATGAATGGTCTTCCAAATCCTCAATCAATGGCCTAGGTTTCTAAGCCCTAGTTTCTCAAACTTTACCTTCAATTACAGCTCTAATCCATGCATTAATACCATAAAATCGACTTTTAAGTCCAAAATTCTTACCTCAATGAGTTCTCCTTGAATTCTCTCTTCAAAATCGCCCAAAGCTCTCAAATTCATGTTAAAAAGTGAGAAAATCCTCTGAAAATCGCAAAGGAAATAACTTATATTTTCTGTCCAGACATTTCCGCATCTGCGGTCATTTCACCGCATCTGCGGTATCGGTTCTGCGGTCTTCACTTAAATCGCCCTTTCCGCATCTGCGTTAGGCTTTCCACACATGTGCCTTCGCAGATGCGGCCACACAACCGCTTCTGCGGTCCCAGCCAAACACACCTCTGGCCGCTTCTGCGTACCCTCTTTCGCATATACGGCGCCGCACCTGCGGTCCCCAATCCGCAGGTGCGGAAATACCAGAAGCAGCAAAAATTCTGCAGCTGCATCAAACATTCAACTCCCCGTCAACCATCCAAAATCACCCCGAGGCCCCCGGGGACCTTAACCAAAAGCACTAACATATCTCATAACCTTATTCAAACTTATACCAATCTTCAAAACACCTCAGACAACATCAAAACCACCAAAACGCATCGAATTCAAGCCTAAGGTTCTAAAATCTTCCTCATTCCCTTTTGATCAAAAAGTATACCAAACCATGTCCGAATGACCTGAAATTTTGCAGACACATCCCAAATGACATAACGAAGCTATTACAACTTCCGTAATTTCATTCCGACCCCTATATCAAAATCTCACCTATCAACCGGAAAATGCCAAAAACTCAATTTCGCCCATTCAAGCCTAAATCTACTCCGGACCTCCAAAACACATTTCGGTCACGCTCCTAAGTCCCAAATCATCTCCCAAAGCTATCCGAACCATCAGAACTCACATCCAATCCCTCTAACACATAAGTCAACATCCGGTTGACTTTTCCAACTTAAGCCTTCTCAAAAGAGACTAAGTGTCTCAAACCTTCTCAAGACCTTTCCGAACCTGAGCCAACCAACCCGCTCACATATAAAACCGATAACTAAGTCAAATAGAAGTAGAAATGGGGAAAACGGAGCGGTAACTCATGAGACGACCGCCCGGGTCGTCACATATAACTTTTGCAGTAAGTTTATTAGCAAGATTTAGTTCATTTCCAATAACAAGACACTGGAATGGTGTTAGGCATATTTTTAGATACCTTTGAGGGACTACTGATATGGGATTATTTTATTCTTATGAATTTGATTCACAAATGATTGGTTATGCAGATGCTGGTTATTTGTCTGACCCATATAAAACCCGATCTCAAACAAGCTGTCTATTTACTTATGGAGGTACAACAATTTCATGGCTTTCAACAAAACAAACTTTAGTTGCTAGATATTCCAATCATGTAGAGATAATAGTTATTCATGAAGCTAGTCGAGAATGTGTACGGTTGAGATTAGTGACTCGACACATTCAATAATTGTGTGGTCTTTCTCTAAAGACGAAGATTCCAACAATATTGTATGAAGATAATGCTGCCTGCATACCTCAACTAAAAAGAGGATATATCAAAGGAGACAGAACAAAACACAGTTCATCAAACTTCTTTTTCACGCATGATCTTCAAAAAAATAGTGAGATAGATGTTCAACAAATTCGTTCAAGTGATAATCTAGCAGATTTATTCACTAAGGTATTGCCAACATCAATATTTGAGAAGCTGAGACATAATATTGGAATGCATCGTCTTTGAGATATCAAATAAAGTCTTCACTAGGGGGAGTATAATACGCGTTGTGCTCTTTTTTCCTTAACCAAGATTTTGTCCCAATTGGGTTTCCTTGTAAGGATTTTAATGAGGCGACACCCAATGCGTACTACAAGATGTGTGTACTCTTTTTCCTTCACTACGCATTTTCCCACTGGGATTTTCCTAGTAAGATTTTAACGAGGCACGTTATCTTTCAAATAAACATCCAAGGGGGAGTGTTATAAATAAAGTGAATGTATATGGATGTTCATTTTATCCATCCATACATTCTATACAATGTACTGCTTGGATAGATGTACCTATTAATTTCTAGGAAGTATCTAGTGAGTTTTAAGTGTATCTTGTATATTATAAATAGGACATTCTTTGCCCATTGAAGAACACAAGAAACACACTTGAATAAGATAACTTCTACATTCTCCTCCTTATATCTTGTCACTTTTATCTATTTTGCTCTCATTTTTTAACAATAACCAAATATTTAACTGATAACAAAGTCCTAAATATTAGGAACATAACTTAAAATTACAAATTTATCTAATGTGAAATCTATTTTAAAGGGTAAAATTGGCATACAAACTCGCTCGAGGTGGCGTAGTCTAGAAAGACAAACATGTGCGAGCATAGACCCAAAGTGGACAATATCATGGACTTGAATCGTGACAAATATGGTATCAGAGCCAAATCTCCCTTAGTACGATGGTAGGGCAAACCTCAGCGAGGACTCTGAGTCCCAAAGGAGGGGAGGGCGAATGTGATGCCCATGTGATACTGACTCAGCAATCAATATCACATGTATTTTGCCTCACCAATTGAAGTAATTCGACTTCTCTTCCTATTACTACATATATTCTTTCGGAATCATTGTATTTTCTTTCCTAATGTTTCAGCTATTGCGCTTTGATAAGGTTCGAAAAGTTCTATTTTACCTCTACATGTCTTCATTATATAAATTACCATAAATTACAAAAAAGAAAATTTATCATAATTTAGAATTTGACTGTGTTAGTATATTTATTTGTTTTCAATTTATACTTCGTAACTAAAAATTTTCAAAAGAGATTAAAAGAAATGATTTATTGAAAGATACTTTGAGTAAATGGATAACGCTTGTGAGGGAGATAATGAATGTGACGACCCAATTTCCCCTCCGTTGGGTATCGTGATTGTTGATATGTGATTTTTGACCCTCCCCGAAATTTTACCCACTTTAGCATGTAAATATTTAGTTTAGGCCTAATATCGCCATTTCAACTACTTTTTACTATTTTACTTTATTTTATTACAAGAAAATGAAAAATTACAAAAAAAATAGGTTTATTAATATTTTATAGTCATTTTTAATCTTAAAAAAAATTATTACAAAAATAGTACCCTATCTTTATTTTTATAATCTTGAAAACACAAAAAAAAAATAGTTTTATGTCTTATAGTTTAGTTCAATTAATTAAAATTAGTTTTATATTTTTATATTATAATTGTACATAATTTTAGAAGAAAGAATTAGTTTTAGATTGGTTTGTCCCGTTTTTATAAATCTTATAGTCCATTTTTTAGTCTTTGGCCCAAAATCCCTAGCCCATAGTTCCTAGGCCCATACCCCTAACCTAATCCCTACCCTATATAATACTACCAATACCACAAACACATCGGAGAGACACAAAAAATATGCGCCCAAAAATCTGAAGCTTCAGCTGCGCCTACAATCGGAAAGGGATAACGCCTGAAAATCAGAGGGCAGCCGCAATTGAAAAACCCCACTCCCCATCGTTTGATCTCCTTCTTCAGAGAAGAAAGCCAAATTTCATAGCCTCTTCTTAATCAAAAAACGACCTAAAGAAGCCTAACAAACAAGTCAGTCGGAGAGCACCAAAACCTCACCCCCAAAACGACCCTCACCTCGCCGGACATCACTCAACGTATGACCACTCTTCGCCGCTGCTTTCTTCTTCACCCTCTCCAACACCAACAACCACGAGCACACACATAGTCACGCATATGAGCAGAGTGAGGGAGCGAGCGTAAGACAGGTTTGAGATTTCTGAAAGTCGAAAACATGGATGTTTAACTGAAGTCTGGAATCGTCTGTGAGTTTTAGTCGTGTGGAGGTTGCCGTACGTTGGTTCCGGTCTATGGTTATCGCAGTCCATTTTTTCCGTCGAGTTCGAGCTGCTGAAACTCGACGTTGCTGTAAGTGTAAGTATTCTTGTTACATTTTCGTTAGTCAGCTTTGTTTTCTAGCTTTAACTTCTTGCCTTTGTAAATTTTATGTTGTAGTAATATATTTGTTATCTTTTTAATTTTATATTGTTATGTCTTATTTGTTTATCTCCAGATTATTAGTTGTTTTGTCCTTTTGGAATGAGCAATTTTGCAACAGATAATCAGGGCACACTTGCCTATGTTTTGTTCGTTTCCTAGCAATTTTATATTAGTTGTTTGTTTATCACTAATATATTAGTTATCTTTTAGGCTTGTTTCCGGTTATGGTGACTACTATCTGAATTCTTTTGGTATGAATTATAATGCTTTGACTAGTTTGGATATTATTGATTGGAACGGTAATGTTATTTCCAGTTATGGTGCTAATTAGGAAGAGCTCTTGTCGTCGAATTTGGATTGTTGGCATGATTCTATGGTAAAAAATGGGTTGAGGTGTGCCATATTAGCCAAATGTATAATTTATGGCCCTCGAAGCTTAGTTTCGAATTTCCTTTTAATTTAAGAATTGAGGGGCGCCATGCCGAACAAAAGTGATAATTGCATGGCCCTCGTTTTAATTTTGAATTGATCCTTAGAACTCGAGGCGTGCCATTTAGCAAATTCCATGGCCCTCGCAAAGCCCAAATGCGTAGTTATTTTAGGCACGTGTTTAATAAATTTACCTTCTTAAACTCGGGTGCACATTTATGTGACCCAAATCCAAATCCCAACGAAGTTAAAATATGTCAAAAATCACGGGTGCATTTATGTGACGTGGTTCGAGACGTGTTTTAATGACGTTGCAATCTTCTTTAAAAAATATGAATAAAAGCGGTTAAAAAGTTAAAATTTGCACATAGGTTCATAATTGTATAAAAATCAGGTTTTTACCCATTTATAATAATTTAAGCGACCGTGCTAGAACCACGGGATCCGTGGGTGCCTAACACCTTCCCTCGGGTCAACAGAATTCCTTATTCAGAATTTTTGGTCCGCAGACTCCAATTGAGAAGTCGAAATTTTTCTCGATTTGGGATTTAAATTAAATCGGTGACTTGGGACACCAAAAGCCCGTCCTACCCCAAGTGGCGACTCTAAAAATAAATAAATAATCCCATTTCGAATAATGTCACTTTAAATGGAAAAACTCTCTATATACATTTATCCTTCGGGGTAGGTGTGTAAAAAGGAGGTGTGACAGCTCTGGCGACTCTGCTGGGGATCACGAACCCAGAATTTCGATTCAGGGTTCAAGAATTCGAGCTTAGTATAATTGTTATATTTGGCTTTATCTGATTGTTCTACATGTTCCATGCTATATGTGCTAAATGCTTTACCGCTTTGATATTATCTGAACTGTATATATAAACTGTGCCGAAACCCTTCTCTTCTCACCTCCGGGGATGTGCTTACTGGTTGAGACTCCCTATTCTGTTAGTGTCATACCTTGAAATAAGAAAGAGGCCGGACAAGTTACTAAGCCGGACGATCCCGCGGGTCCCCGGTACGTAGCCCCCTCCTCGAATCGAGTTGTCCGCTCGGGTACACAGTCTAGAACAGATACCCAGGTTTTGAACCTAGAAGAACAAAACCTCATGCCGGATCCCTAGTAGGACGTTTGTTTGCATCATGTGCATTTGACTTAGGGGACTCAACACAGAGGTTGGGTCCGTCTAGGACAGGTGACCTGAAATGAATTGACCATCCTGATGCATCTTACGTGCTACTTGCGCATTTATTTGCTCGGCTTTGCATGTTGACCAGCTTGTCTAAAAGAGTGAATTATGAAAATAAGCAGTGTAAGACTCAATAAGGATAACCTTTTGTTGCGGAAAACCAATGTCAAAATAGTACCAAAATGCTGCCGGATTTTTGAAAAATGAAAAAGAGAAAAAGAAAAATATTTGGAAAAAATAGAAAGAAAATTGTGGTTCAAAATAGTTTTGTTTTGGCACATTTGACCGAACTACGCGGGTCTAATTCTCACCGGATGTGAGATACGTAGGCAAACCTCATCGGTTCCGACCCCAATTTTCAAAAAAATCCAAAAATATTTTCCTTTGGTTCCTTCTTTAAAAATCTTTCCTTAGAAAAATTCAAAAATAAAAGGGAAGTAAAAGTAGTTTTTAAACTCACAAAAAAAAAATTGTTTCCTTCTTTCTAATGTCTTTCATGCGAAAAGAAAAATCAATAAAAATCAAAAAAATACAGGTTTCCTTCATTTTGAAGTATTTTTTTTTCAAAAATCAAAAAAAAATCAGAAACAAAAATCCAAAAATACTCTTTTTTTAGAAGTCTTTTTTTTATAAATGTCAATAAAAATTTTGAAAAAAAAAATTTGAAGTCCAAAAATATTTTTGCTTTTCCTTAGAAGTACTTTTATAAATAAATAAAAGATCAGAAATTCAAAACATTTTTCTTAAAGAAGTCCCTCTTTCGAAAATTGAGAGGTTACGTCCAAATCCAAAAATATTTTCTTTTTTCCTTAGAAAAAGAGAAAACAAATGAAAAACCAAAACAAAAAGTATTTTCTTTCTACTGTTAAAATTCTCAAAGTTCAAATTAAAAAAAAAATTCTCAATTTTGACCGAACTACGCTGGTTTGATTCTCACCGGATGTGAGATACGTAGGCAACCTTCATCGGGTCCAACCACCCTTTTGCAAAAATAGCCAAAAATACCAAATTTTAATTTTTGTCGACAATAAGTCGGGTGGTGCCATTCTTGTTTTAAAATAAGCCGAATGTCCCCAAGAGGGCGCCGGAAGGCTGTTTTTGCAAGAACAGCCACCTTGAGTCATTTTTAAAAGGGTTTGCCGACACAGCCTTAAAATCTTCCACCCAGAAGTGCTGAAAGGCCGTATCTGCAAAATCAAGTCCTTGTTTTTCTAGATAAAGAAAAGTTTGCAAAAATAGCCACTTTTTCCTTTTAGGTCAGAATAAGTCATTAAAATACTCCTTAGCTGTCTTTCTTTCATAAATAAAAATAAAGAAAAATACAAATTTTGAAAAATTGAGTCCGAAAATATGTTTGAAATATTTTTACTTCTAAAAGTTCCCAAAGTTCCAATAAAAAGAAAAGAAATGTTTAGAAGTCTTTCTTTCAAAAATTCAAAAGAAAAATCAAAATCAAAAATCAAAAGTACATATTTCCCTTTTTTCTTTTAAAGCATTTCTTTCAAAATTCCGAAAAAGAGAGTTAGCTTATTTGCAAGAACTACGCTTGGTCTGATTTATGCGGGGTCATGATACGTAGGCAATCTCCATAGGATTCGACCGTAACCCTAAGGAAAAAAAAAGAAAAGAAAAAAAAAGGAAGAAAATACGAGGGAAGGAAATAAAAGAAAAACAAGAGAGAAAGAAACGCAGAAAGAGAAAATAAGGAATTGAGAGAAACACCACGGCAAAAGGAAAAGGAAAAGCAGAAAATGAAAAACAAAGGGAAAAGAAAAATGAGAGAAAAAATAGAAAGAGAAATAAAAGCAAGGAAAACAAAGAGTAGAAATCAGGAAGAGAGAAAATAGGACAAGAAAAGCCGGGATGACGCATGCAACCAGTGCAAACATGTAGACATCCGTTTAACTGTATAGGTGCATCACACCCAATGTGCGATTACCTATCTGTTATTTGTCTCAAACTAACCGTGTGTTGCTGTCAAATCCAGCTTAGCCTTTAGAAACGGTGGTTGGTTGTGGTAAGCTGGCATCGCATCAATATTTTACCAGATCGAAAGGAAGTGTGGAAATGTCTACAGAAATGACTTTGCCCGCAATCCCCATCTCTGAAGAGAGCCCCATCTCGGGGGTCCCGGCCTCTGAATCTTTTACAGCCGAAGAAAATCGGATCTTGCGCCTGCGATTGATGGAAATGTGGGATGCTTGGAACAATGGAAAGGAACCTCCAAGCAATATTCCCGGATTCCCAGAGTTATTCCCTAGAGCTGGAGGTGCTACTACTGTCCCTATCAGCCATCCTCATACCCCTTTTGGACAACCCACCATGACCGCTCATTTCGTCGGAACACCTTCTGAGGTCCGCCCCCAGGTGTTCCCAGCGGGAGCAGCTCCTAACATCTTCACCGCTCCACCGTGCCCTGCTACAACACAACCTTCACAGCCAAGGCCTGCCTTTGATCCCTCAGCATTTACCTTCCAAAACCCTGTCTTTCCGGTGGATCCTCCTCAATATCCCGCATATAACTACTCTCAGCCGCCACCATACGAGCTTACACCAGGGCAGGACAAAACCCCCAAAGACCCAGAACGGGATGAGATGGCGAAGAGAATGAGAAGCCTCGAGCAGAGTTTGAAAAACATGCAAGGATTGAGCAGGCAAAAGAGTGTCTCCTACACAGATCTATGTATGTTCCCTCATGTACACTTGCCGTCAGGGTTCAAAACACCAAAATTTGAGAAGTATGACGGACACGGTGACCCCATTGCTCACCTGAAGAAGTACTGCAATCAGTTACGGGGAGCCGGTGGCAAAGAAGAGTTGTTGATGGCATATTTTGGAGAAAGCTTAATTGGTATCGCTTCAGAATGGTATATGGACCAAGATGTCTCGCGTTGGCATATTTGGGATGATCTGGCCCGAGACTTTGTTCGACAATTTCAGTACAACATAGGCATCGCGCCAGACAGGAACTCTTTGGCGAATCTTAAGAAAAAGCCTTCAGAAAGTTTCTGCGAATATGCAATTAAGTGGCGTGAACAGGCGTCAAGAGTGAAGCCTCCGATGGATGAGGTAGAGATGGTCACTGTTTTCCTTCAAGCCCAGGAAGCGGACTATTTTCAGAATATGATGTCCGCCATGGGCAAACCTTTCGCAGAGGCAATAAAAATCGGAGAGATGGTAGAGAATGGGCTAAAAACGGGTAGAATCTTGAGCCAGTCAGCCATAAGAGCAACCTCCCAAGCCATCCAAGGGGGGTCTGGCGGAATGGCCAAAGGCAAAAAGAAAGAAGAAACAGTGATGGCAGCATCGGGAGGAAGAAGATATCGGGCTCCTAGACCGGTATTCTCTGAAAGAACCCCTCAACACTACTATCCTCATACTGGTATGGCTTATGCTCCTACACCTTATGCGGTCATGAATAACAACCCTTCGGCCGACCGCAACCACAAGCTAACCGAAATCCACCTCCATTCCAAAGAAATCAACCTCCTTACCAGAACCAATATAATCCTCGACCACCGCAAAATAACTTCCACCCTCGAGAACCACCCAGACGACCAAATTTTACGCCAATTGGTGAACCCTACTCCAGTCTGTTCCCGAAGCTCGTTCAGATGAATCTACTGCAGCCTATTCCCCAAAACAGGCAGAACCCAGAATCTCCAGCTTATCAACGAGGGGTCCATTGTGCCTACCATTCAGGAGCTGAAGGGCATAGTACTGATAACTGCTGGACATTGAAGAAAGCTGTGGAAGATTTGATTGAACAAGGGAAAATAGTGTTGAGGGATGAAGAAGCCCCGAATGTGACTAATAACCCGTTGCCTGCTCACAACAATGGGCCGGTAATCGGTATGATTTGTGAAGACAGAGAATTTGATCCAGCATTAAAAGCTATAATTGCTATTGCCGACGCAGAAAAGAAACCCAAGGTACCCCTGAAGCAAGGAAAGGGGAGAAGAAGAATAGAAGTGTCAGAACTGAGCCTGAGAAGAAACCTGAGACAAAAGTAGAGACGGACCCTCCTAAGAATGTAATTCTCTATGTTCCGCGAGGACGCCAAGAAAAACCATTGGTTGTCAGTGTTCCAAGGAAGTTGAAGTAAAAGGGGAAACGCCAATATATGTGCCGAAAGGAGCTTATGTGGTACGGGGGACAATTAAACCGCTCGGCTGAGTGAGCCAGTGGTTATTGGACGCGTACCACAGAAGCCAATGATAGACCCCTCGGCAGTGCCATGGAACTATCAGTAAACAGAGGTCACATACAAGGGCAAAGAAATTTTGGGGGAACTTCCAGGGAGAACTCTGTTGAGAAATATTCGAATGTACAGGAGGTAAACAATGCCGCTCGAAAGCGTTTTCCGTCCAAGAAGCCAGTGAGTGCTGAGGAAGCGGAAGCCTTCTTCCAGAAAATGAAGCTGCCTGATTACGAGACAGTGGATCAATTAAGGAAGTACCCTGAACAGGTGTCCCTGCTATCATTGGTGACAAAATCCTCCAAACATCAGAAGATCTTGATGAAAACTTTGAATGAGGCGTACGTGCCAATTGAAACTTCAGTCGAGCAGCTCGAAAGGATGGCAGAAAGGTTCTTCGCCATCAATCAACTCTCTTTTAGCAAAAATGACTTGCCTCCGGAAGGCGCAGCTCTTACCAAAGCCTTGCATCTGACCGTCAAGTTTGAAGGTTATTATGTCAAGCGAGTCATGGTAGATGGAGGATCGGGAGTTGACATTTGCCCACTCTCCACATTGCAAAGGATGGAAATTGGGACAGGAAGGATTCGTCCAAATAATGTTTGTGTGAGAGCTTTTGATGGTATTAAGAGGGATACCATCGGTGAAATCGATTTGATATTGACCATAGGATCAGTAGAGTTCGAGGTGACTTTCCAGGTNTTTGTCTGATTTCGTGCTTGTATTTTCGTTTTTTATTGTCTGTTTGATTCTAGTTCGTTTTGATTTCTGATTCTAGTTTGATTTTAGCAGATTATGATTTGCTTTGTTTTGATTAGATACTTGTTCTGTCCTTGAAATTGTTCTATTTCTAGTTTAATTCTGCTTCATTTAAATTTTAGACATCAGTTCAATCTTCTATTTTGATAAGTCTCTAATCGATATTGGTTGGGCTTTGTTTAATCTTAATTTGTTCTTTAGTATTCCCTTATTGTTGTTTAGTTTAGGTTAATCAGTAATTAGTACTTTCTTAGTTCAATGCTTAGTTTTAATTAGTTTGATAGGTTTAGTTTAAATTGATTTGGTTATAGCTGATTAGTATCTAGTTTAATATTGACTAACTATGGTTGTTTGGTTAGTTAACATGGCTGGGGTGGGTTAGTAATTTTAGACTTAGTTAAAGGGTAACATAGGTAATTCAATAGAAGAGAATCTTGCAGTAACTGAATTGGAACCCCCTAAAACCTTCTAGATGGGGGTTTTAATTTGAAATTCAGGAAGTGGGTAGTATAACTTGACCAACAAGGCATGAATTGAGGGACTAATTAGCTAAAAATAAAATTAAAAGAGGGGGCAAGGGTGTAAAGGAAAAATCTAAATGCTGCCCTAATTTTGTCTATAAAAGGGCAGTGCCTTGCCTTACAATAGAAGTTTTTGGAGATCTGAAAAATTCAAAAGTTTTTGAGAGGTTTTTAGAGAGCTACAGATCTAAAAAAAATCAAAATTAGAGCCTAGAGAGATCCAGAATTTGAATATTCAAAATTCACATTCAAACTACTGAAAATCCTGAAATAACATAGCTAAAAGCTCTGCAAAACTACTGGTTTTCATTGAAGTCTTTTCTGAGATTTTCATTTCCAAAAACAATCCCTGCATATTCAAGGTTGTAAAATGAGCTGAAGTTCAATAGGTATTCAAGTGTTCAGACCAGTTTTGATTAGGAGTTTGGTTGCTGGATTGGTTTTAACTTGTTGCTGAACCAAAATTGCTTAAAAGTCGGACATTCTTTGCTTATTCCTGGGTTTACATCATTGCTGGGTTGCTGCTGCGTCCTTTTAGTTGGATCTATTGATTCTCAGCTCTTCCTTGTCTCTATTTTTCCAGGTACATATATTTGAATCCTACAATGTGAAATCAAGTTGGAGATGAAATGAAGAGATTTCTCTATCTTATTAGTTTCATATTAGTATTAACAGTGATTTTATCTTCCTGTTTGTTATGTAGACTAATGGTGTAATGATTTGTTCATAAGCTTGTTTAGAAACTGTTAGCTTCAGTAGTATACTGAGACATTCGAAAACTGTATAAATTGGACTGTTTATTAGAGATTTTCAACACTTAGATTCGTGCTAATTTGGGTAGAACTCCAGTAGCTGTTCAGGTTCCAATCCATGAGTAGTTTATATGAAATTGTACAATTGAAGTCTTGTTTGTTGCTAAACTCTAGGAACCAGCATTTTAGTTCATCAAAAATGTGAATAAACAAACGTGTAGGTTATTTGAAATCAAAGAGAAGTGATTAGTATTTTGCTGAATTCCGGCATTTTTGACAAATAATTCATACATATGCGTTAGCTGTGGCAGATCTTAAATCACAATGCCTGTTAAACTACATTTGTTTTACTGAGTTAATTTGTATAACAGAACTTGAACTATAGTTTAGGTCTATTAATTAATCTCCATGCTTCCTGGAATCGCCTTATCTGCTACTGTTTGGGACATTTGGGCTAAATAAATAAAAAGGGGAACAGGCGAAAGAAAGGCCCAATTGACTGATTATCCTCTTATGAACAGACTAATGGGCCTGGCTTCAGGGGAGCCCATAGCCTTATTTAATAGTATAACCAAGTTGAGTCACATCCAATCCAAAACTGGACCAGGACTGTTCCTAAAGGGCCCAAATATTGAACAACTTTATGCTGAGGCCCAGCGTTTGGGACAGCTTAGTACGAGCTGAAAGCGTTTTTCCTGGGCTCATTTTGAAGCCCAAAAATACTGAAGGCCTGAATTCATTTTGAAGTCGTAATTTAATTTTGTAATGCAAGCTTGGGCCCTTCAAGTTAAGTAGCAAGCTCAAATTAAGGGGGTTTTCAATGATGGAGATCCTTCTGTTTGAGTTTGGACTTGATCTTGAGGCCCGAATTCGCTTGAATGATTTTAACAATAGTTCATTAATAATGCAAATTAATTAGGCCCCTTTAGAGACAAAAAATAAATAGAAAATCGCAGTTTGCTTTAGGTCGGCCTTTAAATAATAAAATGAGATGAGCCTCGCAACAAAACACACAAATTGCGGGGCCCTCGATAAATGGCTATGTTAAAGTACTTAGAATCCGGGATGGGCCGTTTAGCGAATTTCACGGCTTTCCCCGAAGATAATAAGACGTTAGTCACATTAGGCACGTTTTTAATAATTTTACCTTCTTAAATACGGGTGTGCATTTCATGCAACCCAAATCCAAATCCCAAAACGTTGAATAAGAATGTGTCGAGGATCCGGGTGCATTTCATGTGATGCGATCCGAAAACACGTTTTTAAACGACTGTTCACTTTCTTAAAAAATTAACTAAAAAGCGGTAAATAATCTTAAAATTGCACTATAGGTTGGAACATGCAAAAAATTAGATTTTTAGCCAATTATAATAATTTAAGCGACCGTGCTAGAACCACGGGATCCGGGGGTGCCTAACACCTTCCCTCGGGTCAACAGAATTCCTTATTCAGAATTTCTGGTTCGCAGACTCCAATTGGGAAGTCGATAATTTTCCTCGATTTGGGATTTAAGTTAAATCGGTGACTTGGGACACCAAAAGCCAATCCTATCCCAAGTGGCGACTCTAAAAAATAATTAAATAATCTCATTTCGAATAATGTCACTTTAAATGGAAAAACTCCCTTATACATTATCCTCCGGGGTAGATGTGTAAAAATGAAGGTGTGATAGCTCTGGCGACTCTGCTGGGGAAGCGAACCCAGATTTTCGATTCAGGGTTCAAGAATTCGAGCTTAGTACAATTGTTATATTTGGCTTTATCTGATTTTTTCTACATGTTCCATGCTATATGTGCTAAATGTTTTACCGCTTTGATATTTGTTGAAATTGTATATACAAAATTGTCGTGAATCCCTTCCTCTCTCTAAGTCTTCTACATCATGGAGAAGGGTGCACTTCGTGTAGCTTCTCTTCTGTTTAGAGTCTTTCCCGATTTAGAACGAGGTTTGGATAAGTTGCTAAGCCGGCGGAGCTTCTGTATCCTCGGTACGCTGCCTCCCCCTCGGCCCGAGTTGTCCGCTCGGGTAAGCCAGGTTAGACCAATAAACCTAGGGTTTAAACCTAGAAGAACAAAAACTCATGCCGGATCCCTAGTAGGACGCTTGTTTGCATCATGTGCATTTGCCTTAGGGGACTCAACACAGGGGTTGGGTCCGTCTAGGACAAGTGACCTGAAATGAATTGACCATCCTGATGCATCTTACGTGCTACTTGCGCATTTATTTGCTCGGCTTTGCATGTTGACCGGCTTGTCTAAATGAGTGAATTATGAAAAATAGCAGTGTTAGAACTAAGTGCGAGTGACCATTATGCCCAAATAGTATCGAAATGCTGCCGGATTTTTGAAAAATGAAAACAACAAAGAAAAGAGAAAAAATAGGAAGAAAATTGTTGTTCAAAATAGTTTTGATTTTGGCAATCTGCCCGAACTATGCGGGTCTGATTCTCACCGGATGTGAGATACGTAGGCAAACCTCATCGGTTCCGACCCCAATTTTCAAAAAATCCAAAAATATTTTCTTTCAGTTCTTTCTTTGGAAATCTTTCCTTAAAAAATCCAACAAAAAAAAAGAAAATAGTTTTTAAACTCAAAAAATGGTTTCCTTCTTTCTAATGTTTTTCCTGAAATAAAAAGAAAAATCAATAACAATCAAAATCCAAAAATACGGATTTCCTTTATTTTGAAGTATTTTTCCGACAAAAAAACAAAAATCCAAAAAATCGGAAACAAAAATCCAAAAATACTCTTTAGATTTTTTTCTTTTGTAAATATCAATAAAAATTTTGAAAAATTGAAGTCCAAACATATTTTTGCTTTTCTTTAGAAGTACTTTTGTAAATAAATAAAAGCTCAGAAATTCAAAACATTTTTCTTAAAGAAGTCCCTCTTTCGAAAATTAAGAGGTTACATCCAAAATCCAAAAATATTTTCTTTTTTCCTTAGAAAAAGAGAAAACAAATGAAAAACTCAAACAAAAAGTATTTTCTTTCTACTTTTAAAATTCCCAAAGTTCAAATTAAAAAAAAAAGGAATTCTCAGAAGTCTTTCTTTCAAAAATAAAGTCAAAATCAAAATCCAAAAAAATATTCCCTTTCTTCTTTTAAAGCATTTTTAAAAAATTCAAAAAAAAGAAAGAAAACAAATTTTTCAAAAAATTAAAAAAAAAACTATTTTGCCTTAAAGCTTTCATTGTCTGAGTTTTATAAAAAGTAAAAGAGAGTTAGTTTACTCAATTCCCAATTTTGCCCGAACTACGGTGGTTTGATTCTCACCGGATGTGAGATACGTAGGCAACCCTCATCGGGTCCAACCACCCTTTTGCAAAAATAGCCCAAAAAATATCAAAATATTAATTTTTTGTCATAAATAAGTCGGGTGATGTCATTCTTGTTTAAAATAAGCCGAATGTCCCCAAAAGGGCGCCGGAAGGCTATTTTTCCAAGAACAGCCACCCTGAGTCATTTTTGAATGGTTTGCGGGCACAGCCTTAAAATCTTCCTCCCAGAAGTGCTGAAAGACCGTATCTGCAAAACCAAGTCCTTGTTTTTTTTTTCTAAATAAAGAAAATTTTGGAAATATAGCCACTTTTTCCTTTTTAGGTCAAAATAAATCATTAAAATACTCCTTAGATGTCTTTCTTTCATAAATAAAAAATAAAAAAAATACAAATTTTGAAAACTTGAGTCCGAAAAATATTTTTCCTCAAAAGTCCAAAACATTTTCGTAAAAGTCCCTCTTCTGAAAATTAAGAGGCAACTTTCAAAATCCAAAAAAAAAATATTTTTCTTTCGTGTTAGAAAAAGAGAAAATAATTGAAAATTCAAACAAAAATATTTCTTTCTACCTCTAAAATTCCCAAAGTTCCAACAAAAAGAAAAGGAATTTTTTTTTCTAGAAGTCTTTCTTTCAAAAAATAAAAAATCAAAATCAAAATCAAAAATCAAAATCAAAATATTTCCCTTTCCTTTCTAAAGCATTTCTTTCAAAAAATTCAAAAAAGAGTTAGTTTATTTACCTTATTTGCAAGAACTACGCTTGGTCTGATTCATGCGGGGTCATAATACGTAGGCAATCTCCATAGGATTCGACCGTAACCCTAAGGAAGAAAAAAAAGGAGAGAAATACGAGGGAAGGAAATAAAGGAAAAACAAGAGAGGAAAAGAAACGCAAAAAGAGAAAATAAGGAACCGAGAGAAAAACCATGGCCAAAGAACAGGGAAACGCAGAAAATGAAAAACAGAGGGAAAAGAAAAATGAGAAAAAATAGAAAGAGAAAGAAAAGCAAGAAAAACAAAGAGCAGAACTCAAAAGAAAAGAAATGGGAAGAGAAAGCCGGGATGACGCATGCAACCGGTGCAAACATGTAGACATCCGTTTAACTGTATAGGTGCATCATACCCCAATGTGCGATTACCTATCTGTTACTTGTCTCAAACTAACCGTGTGTTGCTGTTAATTCCAGCTGAGCTTTTTAGAAACAGTGGTTGGTTTGTGGTAAGCTGGCCTCGCATCGCTATTTCACCAGATCCAAAGGAAATACAGAAATATCGTCCGAAATGACTCTGCCTGCAATCTCCATACCTGAAGACAGCCCCATCTCGGGGGTCCCGGCCTCTGAATCCATTACAGCTGAAGAAAATCGGATATTGCGCCTACCACTGATGGAAATGTCAATGGAAGGGAACCTCCAAGCACCATCCCCGGATTCTCGGAGTTATTCCCTAGATCTGGAGGTGCTACTACTGTCCCCATTAGCCACCCAAACACTCCTTTGGGGCAACCTACTATAACCGCTCATTTTCTAGGAACGCCTTCTGAGGTTCGCCCCCAGGTGTTCCCGTCTGGAACTGCTCCCAACATCTTCACGGCTCCACCATGCTCCGCAACCACACAACCATCACTACCGAAGCATGCTTTCGATCCTTCGATGTTCACCTTCCAAAATCCCGTCTTTCAGGCTGACCCTCCTCATTATCCTCAATATACTTACTCTCAGCCACCGCCATACGAGCTTACACCGGGGCAAGACAAAACCCCCAAACCCCCAGAGCAGGATGAGATGGCGAAGAGAATGAGAAGCCTCGAACAGAGTTTAAAGAATATGCAAGGCTTGAGCGGGCAAAAGAGCGTCTCCTATACGGACCTGTGTATGTTCCCGCATGTGCACTTGCCCTCAGGGTTTAAAACGCCAAAGTTTGAAAAGTATGACGGGCACGGCGACCCTATTGCTCACTTGAAGAAGTATTGCAATCAGCTACGGGGGGCCCGGTGGCAAAGAAGAATTGTTGATGGCATATTTTGGAGAAAGCTTAATCGGCATTGCTTCAGAGTGGTATATGGACCAAGACATCTCACGTTGGCATATCTGGGACGATCTTGCTAGAGACTTTATTCGACAATTTCAGTACAACATAGACATTGCGCCAGACAGGAACTCCTTGGCGAATCTAAAGAAGAAACCCTCAGAGAGTTTTCGAGAATATGCAATTAAGTGGTGCGAACAGGCATCAAGAGTGAAGCCTCCAATGGATGAGGTAGAGATGGTCACTGTGTTCCTTCAGGCCCAGGAAGCAGACTACTTCCAGAACATGATGTCATCCATGGGCAAACCTTTTGCAGAGGCGATTAAGATCGGGTAAATGGTAGAAAATGGTTTGAAAACGGGCAGGATTTTGAGTCAATCGGCAATCAGAGCAACCTCCCAAGCCATCCAAGGCGGGTCTGGAGGAATGGCCAAAGGTAATAAGAAAGAAGAAACGGTTATGGCATCCTCAGGGGCAAGAAGATACCGGCCCCCTAGACCCGTCTTCTCTGAAAGAACCCCTCAACATTACTACCTTCATCACGATATGGCTTATGCTCCTCCACCTTATGCGGTCATGAACGCTCAACCCTTCGGCCGGCCGCAGCCACATGCCAACATAATCAACCTCCATTCCCAAGAAATCAGCCTCCCTACCAGAACCACTATAATCCTCGACCTCCGCAGAATAACTTCCGTCCTCGGGAACCACCCAGGAGACCAAACTTTACCCCAATTGGTGAATCTTACTCTAGTCTATTCCCGAAACTTGTCCAAATGGGTCTACTACAGCCGGTCCCTCAGAACAGACAAAACCCGGCATCGCCTGCCTACAGAGCTGGTGTCAGGTGTGCATACCATTTAGGGGCAGAGGGCCATCATAGAAATGACTGTTGGACTCTGAAACAAGCGGTGGAAAACTTAATAGAGCAAGGAAAAATAATACTGAGGGATGAGGATATCCCAAATGTGACCAATAATCCACTGCCAACCCACAACAACGGGCCGGTGATCGGGGTGATCTGTGAAGACAGAGAATTTGATCCAGCATTAAAAGCTATAATTGCTATCGCTGATGCTGAAAGAAAGCCAAAGGTGGCCCCGAAGCAAGAGAAAGGGGAAAAGAAGAGCAAAATCACCAAGACAGAACCAAAAAAGAAAGCTGATTTGAAAAAAGGAACACAAATGTACATACCCAAGCAAGCCTATGTGGTGCGGGGGACAATCAAACCACCTCGGCTGAGTGAGCCAGTGGTTATTGGACGCGTAACACAGAAGCCTATGACGAACCCTGCTGCGGTACCATGGAATTATCATCAGACGGTGGTTACGTACAAGGGTAAAGAGATCTTGGGAGAGCTTTTAGAAAACCCCCCTGTTGAGAAATATTCAAATGTAGAGGAGATAAACAATGCCACCAGAAGGCGTTTCCCGCCTAAGAAGCCTGTGAGTGCTGAGGAAGCAGAAGTGTTCTTCCAAAAAATGAAAATGGCTGATTATGAGGTGGTACATTTGTATGAAACTTTTGTCAAGCCTAAGTACAGTAAAGAGGAAGATGATGAGGTTTTCACGGCTGAAGAAAGTGAGGAAATACGAGGGACAATGAAGAAAATGCTCTACAAAACCCACATGGTCCAGCCGGGAGAGGGCACTAGCACCGCTGAGGTGTTATACATGGGACCAAGCGCCAAGCTTCAAAACTGGAAGGCTACGCCATACCTGATCAGGCGGGAGTCCCGGTAGACCCGTCCTGCTACTTTTTCTGCATCCCGAGTTATTCCAAGGTGTAACTCGGATGTTTCTTTTAGTTTCTTGTCTTTAAGTTCCCGAATGTGAACCCTGTTATCTTCAAAATTCCAAGAAATGAAATCAATATTTCATCGTTCATTTTTCTTTATCCTTTCTGATTTTGCTATTTTTCTCCTTCATTTTTCTCTTTAGCTCTAATAATGCAGCTTTAAATAACATGACATGCTTGCAGACTTCACGCCTAGATCCCAAAACGCCGTCAGATTTCGAAATAATGAATCAAGAGTCGAAATGCAAAGAAGGTAACCTTGAGGAAATAAAACAAAGAATTGGAACAATTGAAGGAAAATTGGTTCACGGGTTGGAAAGGTCCATACATTACAACAAAAAAGTGTGCTGTACTCAGGGCACATCCGGGCAGTTGTACCAACAAAGAATGGCCCGGGCTTACAACAAGAAGGTGCCTTCCAGGAATTTTGAAGTGGGACAACTTGTGTTAAGACGCATTCTCCCTCATCACCAGGAAGCAAAAGGAAAATTCGCTCCTAATTGGAAGTGTCCATACATCATCCGGAAAATATTGCCGAAAGGAGCATTGTATTTGGAAGATATCAAAGGAAATGATCCTGAAACAGATGTGAATGCAGATGCAGTAAAAGGTACTATGTCTAGGTTCTCTGCGGTGTTGGTTTTTGTGCAATTGAGATGACGAAGGCTTTCCTTCTCGCTATCCAAACACTATCAACCCTTCGTAAACCCATTTGAGCCGGTTACCCTTCTTCGGCTACCCTCTTTGGAACCCGGAAGTATTACCAAAAAAAAAAAGAAAAAAAAAAAGAAAAGGAAAAGAAAATATGATGGAAAAAAAAGAAGAAAAAAAAAAGAAAGAAAAGAAAAAGAAAATATGATGAAAGGAAAAAGAAAAGAAAAGAAAAAACAAAAAAACAAACAAACAATACAAAAACAACAAAAAACAAATGTTTTCCTGAACTACGTTTGACTTGATTCCGAAAGGATACGTAGGCAGCCTCTCTCTGGGGTTCAGTCACACCAAAACAAAAATCCCAATTCCCCCAAAAGTTGAAACTGGGGCAGATGATATAATGATTCAGCCATGAGTCCACCAAAATGGTTCCAAAGTTGTACTTCCGTCCAGAATTCATTTTACCCAAAACCTTGTCCAAGTCCTTCTAATCAATTGGCAAAGGCGTGGGAATTGAAAAGCAACATTGTTGGAATCTGGTTTAGTCCAAATAGAGAGAAATAAAATGAGAGAGTCTTATTGGTGAAAACCTTCGGGCACCATAAGGCGATGGTGAGTAGAGAAAATAAAAATGAGAGAGTTCGCTTAGTGAAAACTCGCAAAGAGCACTATCGGGCGATGGCGAGAAGAGAAATGAGAGAGGTCAATTGGCGAAAACCCGCAAAGGGCGCTGTCGGCCGAAGAGAAGACATCTCATCACTAAAAAATCCTGGCAAGGTTCCCTGGTTTTGAAATGCGGATCAATGGGTCCACGAGAAGCTGGAAAGTTTTTGTGGGTCGGGCGTCCAGTCCAAGAAGCATGTCATGTTCATTTGAAGCTAGCATTCACACCCTAGATAAGTCCTTCTTTTCCCCCGAAAGGGACGTTTCTCTTTAAACTCATTTGCTTGCCTTTTACATACTTTTCCTTTGAATCCCTTTCGGTTTAACTCTGATTCCGTAACTATTACAAAGAAAAGGTGGCAGGACCGGCTTCACAGGGCTCCGCCTGGTCAGAGTCGAAGAAAATACCCAGCCTCAGCGGATGCGTCAGTCCAATCCCGACTGACCATAGGGTTGATGCTTTCAAAGCAAAAACGTTGGAAAAGAGAGGAAGTCAAAGGCAAAGGTCCCAAGGGTAGAATAAAGTGAAAAGGCTAGAGCCCACGCGGGCGAGTCATAATGAAATCTTGAAGGCTGAACCCGGTCGTTTTGAAAAAAGATTCACCCTCAAGGCAAACGAGCAGCAAAGTTCTCAATAGAAAGGGGGCCGGGATCAAGCGATTGGGATGATCAAGGCCACAAAACCAACCACCGTTTCAAATTAACAAATTGTTCTTTGTTGGAGGCAGGTCTTATTCAGAGCAACTGTGCAAGAAGCAGGTGCAACTCAAAAGAAATGAAATGCGCAAGTGCTGAAACAGCTTTGCAGCAGGAAAACGACCAAAAAGGAAGTTTCCCCTCCCCAAATTCTTTCATGCGTTTTGCTAAATAAAAGGAAAACATAAAAAGAGGAAAACAAAAGAAAAAGAAAGAAGAAAGGAAATAAAAATGAAAATCCCAAAAGAAAACAAATCATGGTAGCATAGGATCCTATTCCTTAAATATCCCGGCTAAAAACCGAGGATCTCCCGGCCAAAAAATCGTGGAGTCTTTTCTTTACCAAATCCCGGACCAA
>NW_017671737.1:92357-92785 GCF_001879085.1 Nicotiana attenuata | reverse complement strand
CAAAAAACCGAGGATCTCCCGGCCAAAAAACCGTGGAGCTTTTTCTTTCCAAATCCCGGCCAAAAAACCGAGGATCTCCCGGCCAAAAAACCGTGGAGCTTTTTCTTTCCAAATCCCGGCCAAAAAACCGAGGATCTCCCGGCCAAAAAACCGTGGAGCTTTTTCTTTCCAAAATCCCGGCCAAAAAACCGAGGATCTCCCGGCACAAAAACCGTGGAGCTTTTTTTCTTTCCAAAATCCCGGAACAAAAACCGAGGATCTCCCGACACAAAAACCGTGGAGCTTTTTCTTTCCAAATACCAGAACAAAAACCGAGGATCCCTTTTACACATTCCCAATTTGATTAGATATGTGTCACAACTAACTCACGAAATTTTCCTAGTGAAAACTGGGGCAGAAAATTTCGTTCGTTTGTTTGTTTTGGTATC
>NW_017671737.1:86207-90949 GCF_001879085.1 Nicotiana attenuata | reverse complement strand
TTCGCCGCTGCTTTCTTCTTCACCCTCTCCAACACCAACAACCACGATCACACACATAGTCACGCATATGAGCAGAGTGAGGGAGCGAACGTAAGGCAGGTTTGAGATTTCTGAAAGTCGAAAACATGGATGTTTAACTGAAGTCTGGAATCGTCTGTGAGTTTTAGTCGTGTGGAGGTTGCCGTATGTTGGTTCCGGTCTATGGTTATCGCAGTCCATTTTTTCCGTCGAGTTCGAGCTGCTGAAACTCGACGTTGCTGTAAGTGTAAGTATTCTTGTTACATTTTCGTTAGTCAGCTTTGTTTTCTAGCTTTAACTTCTTACCTTTGTAAATTTTATGTTGTAGTAATATATTTGTTATCTTTTTAATTTTATATTGTTATGTCTTATTTGTTTTTCTCCAGATTATTAGTTGTTTTGTCCTTTTGAAATGAGCAATTTTGCAACAGATAATCAGGGCACATTTGCCTATGTTTTGTTCGTTTCCTAGCAATTTTATATTAGTTGTTTGTTTATCACTAATATATTAGTTATCTTTTAGGCTTGTTTCCAGTTATGGTGACTACTATCTGAATTCTTTTGGTATGAATTATAATGCTTTGACTAGTTTGGATATTATTGATTGGAACGGTAATGTTATTTCCAGTTATGGTGCTAATTAGGAAGAGTTCTTGTCGTCGAATCTGGATTGTTGGCATGATTCTATGGTAAAAAATGGGTTGAGGTGTGCCATATTAGTCAAATGTATAATTTATGGCCCTCGAAGCTTAGTTTCGAATTTCCTTTTAATTTAAGAATTGAGGGGCGCCATGCCGAACAAAAGTGACAATTGCATGGCCCTCGTTTTAATTTTGAATTGATCCTTAGAACTCGAGGCGTGCCATTTAGCAAATTCCATGGCCCTCGCAAAGCCCAAATGCGTAGTTATTTTAGGCGCGTGTTTAATAAATTTACCTTCTTAAACTCGGGTGCACATTTATGTGACCCAAATCCAAATTCCAACGAAGTTAAAATATGTCAAAAATCACGGGTGCATTTATGTGACGTGGTTCGAGACGTGTTTTAATGACGTTGCAATCTTCTTTAAAAAAAAATATGAATAAAAGCGGTTAAAAAGTTAAAATTTGCACATAGGTTCATAATTGTATAAAAATCAGATTTTTAGCCATTTATAATAATTTAAGCGATCGTGCTAGAACCACGGGATCCGGGGGTTCCTAACACCTTCCCTCGGGTCAACAGAATTCCTTATTCAGAATTTCTGGTTCGCAGACTCCAATTGGGAAGTCGAAATTTTCCTCGATTTGGGATTTAAATTAAATCGATGACTTGGGACACCAAAAGCCCGTCCTATCCCAAGTGGCGACTCTAAAAATAAATAAATAATCCAATTTCGAATAATGTCACTTTAAATGGAAAAACTCCCTATATACATTTATCCTTCGGGGTAGGTGTGTAAAAAGGAGGTGTGAGAGTGATAGCACCTAGTCTTAGGGACTAGGTAAGCCTAACATTTACTTAATATCTACAATAATAAAGAAGGTCTAACAGTCTCATATAGAAATCTTTACAGAATTTATAATTTTCCAAAACCGGTAGTACAAGTCATAAGCTCTACAGAGTTTACTACAACTTCTAAATAAAATTGTTTGGAAATAAGTAAAACGGTGTGAATACAAAAAAAAAAAAAAAAAAAGGAAGGTGACTCTGAAGCCTGCAAACGCAGCAACAGGTTTACCTTGAGTCTCCACAGCAATGATCCGCACAGCTATTAATGAGCAAAAACCTAGATCTGTACAAAAATGTACAGAAGTTGTCACGACCCGAATTTCCCACCGTCGGGAGTCGTGATGGCGCCTACTAGTGAGAGCTAAGCAAGCCAACCAACTGAACTATCGACTTGTTTTCCATTTTTAATTTTGTTAACGACTTTGAACCAAAAATTAATAACAACATAATTTAACAAGCGGAAGAATAAATTTCAAACTTGAAAATATTGCTAATAAAATTCCTTAACAAAACTACCCAAGATTTGATGTCACAACTTCACAGACTGTCTAAGAGTACTACACATAAGGGTCTGAAAGAAATAACAAAATACTGTCTATGGAACTACATAAGAGAAGCAGGAAAATAGATAGAGGGAGACGTCAAGGCCTGCGGATGCCTGCAGGACTACCTCGGGTCGCCTGGTAAGCAAGAAGCTGAAACCTCACTGCGGTCCGAAATCTACAGCACTGGGATCTGCACCAAAGAGTGCAGAGTGTAGTATCAGCACAACCGACCCCATGTGCTGGTAAGTGCCTAGCCTAACCTCGACGAAGTAGTGACGAGGCTAGGACCAGACTATTAAATAAACTTGTGCAGATAAATAATGTAAAGCGGAAGAATAAAAGCAGAAACATATATATATATATATATATATATATATATATATATATATATATATATATATTCGAGGATGGGAGGGAGAAACATGCTGCGGGGAAATACCAGATAGCAACAAAAGAACAGCAATTAAATATATGGGACACCACAATTCAATTTTCAACAAGAATCAGAAATCAAACAAGTGCACGGCATCACCCTTCGTGCTTTTACACTCGTCCTCACCATAAATCAGTATAACTGCACGCATCACTGATCGCTACCAACTCCACGCTACTACAAAGTAGGAAGAGAGGGTCGCAATAGCTTTTACCCGATATGAGGGTTGGGATCGAATTCCACAGAGAGCTAGAAATTGGAGTTGGGTATCTATCTAAACTAAAATCGCGTGTATGCTCTTAATTGATCTTCTTATCATTTTTTGGGTTTTTTTAATTATGAACTACTATTATCAAACCACTAATTGAAACTAAATTAAGCTATAAGATAATTGCTAAAGTTGTATCTAATGGGAAGAAAGGCACTAGGGTCGTGGCATCACCTAGGTGGCTAATTTACGGGTAGATGTTACTAAGGTTCGATTGACATAATTGGGGCTTATGCAATAACCGTTGCACAATTTTACCCACTCTCACACATGTCGGTAGAGAGAGTGATTTTGCCCAACTGACTCTCTCGAGACCAAATGGGTAGGCAAATTAGATCAAGCAACTAGGGTTCAAGTAGGGTGATTACTCTCTCGAGGTTTAACCCGTTAATTGGGACTATCATTTCTCATGAGTCCATCCCGATTCCTTGTTGGGTCAATTTTGGAGACTTAGACTCTCTTTCTCAAGAAGAGTCAAATCCACAAAACACAAATCAGTGTTTGCAACCACCAATTTATAGATTAAAACATAAAACCAACCCAAATAGCAAACACCCATAGTCAATCTAACCCTAGATGGCAACACCCATCAATTACCCAGACTAGGGTTGAGCCACAACCCTAGCTAATGGGTTTAGCTACACATGCTTGAAAGAGAAAATGAAGAAATAGATGAAGAACAAGACATAACTAAATACTAAATTAAATTGCAAGAATCTATTGTTAATTTAAAGCTAAGATGCCAAAAATGGCTACAAAAGTTGTTCTCACGAGCGCAACTGTGTTCTGATGATAACAGATAACCTAAAAATGGTAAAATGTTCTATTTATACTAAGCTGGAAAAACAGGACAAAAATGCCCCTGTGGGGTCAGTGCAGGCCGCACAAAATGGATCGCGGCTGCACAAGGCTCTTGAAATTAAAAATTTAGCTCTCTAAAGTTAGGCTCCGCGGACCGCGTAAAATGGACCGCGGCTGCGGAGGAAGCTGGCGCGGTCCGCGCAAAGAAGACCGCGGACCGCAGGGGTGTGGACTCTGAAAACTTCAACTCTCTGAATCTCTATTCCGCGGACCGCACAAAATTGACGTGCGGCCACGGAGCCTTCACTGCGGACCGCGAGATGTGTACCGCGGCTGCGTTGCTTGAAGCCAGTTTTTACCACTCTCTGAATCTCCTAGTGCGGCCACAGTTGACTTTGCGCGGCCCGTACTAGGCATGCTTACCTTCAGATTGCTTGGCCTCTAGTACTTGAGCAGGTTTCACTCCTTTTTGAGCCGATCTTTGACATTTCGTCGCTTTGTCGATCAACCTGCAATCAAGCACACTTATGAGCCTTTTGGGATTATTTTGTAACAATTATAACCAAAGTGTAAGCAAGAAGGAGTATAAAACATGGCAAAATCCCTAGTTATCAACTCCCCCAAACTTAAGCTTTTGCTTGTCCTCAAGCAAACAAAATAAAACCCACCCCTTAAGGGAAAATCCAATTATTTTTCAGCTATCCTAAAGTATCCTCAACAACCATCAATTGGGACTAACAACTGCCCTCAATACGAATGAATCATTAACACATTTAACTTTTGAAACACCATGGATTAAGTGTGACACAAGAGCACCAAGAGTTGACTCACTACATCAAAGAACTCTCTCAATTACTTTGGTCATTGTGGAACCCAAACTCACACATCCTCAACTCTCCTTAAGCAAACCTCACCTTTTAGAATATGGACACACAAATCGAGGTTAATGGGAATTCACTCATCTCTCTCAAGAAAAAGGTCACAAGTCCGGCTCTAGGTACCATATGCTTGACCCTCATGTATGTATCCACTAATGCAAGCGTCATTCAACTCAAGATCATATAGGGCTTTTGTGGAGTCAATGTGAAGGCTTTTGGGTAAGGGTAGGACATGTTTTTGTTCAAGTGGGTTCAATCTTCCCTTAAGCACTTCTTTTGATTCATTTGGCACAAATCTCTTGACTCTT
>NW_017671737.1:68658-86035 GCF_001879085.1 Nicotiana attenuata | reverse complement strand
CCCCCCCCAAACTTATACTTTTTCCATGTGCTCAAGGAAAGAAATGGGTGCCAAGAGAAGGTATATTTTGAGAACAGGTATAGGCTTGTAACATGGTTTTTTTTTAAAGAAGAAGGTTTAAGGCTCAAAAGGGTTAACTAGGGAATCATATCATTGGTAGGCTTATGGAATTGTTCAAAAATGTCATTTGGATCAAGGAGAGCCTATAATCACTTCTCAAGTCAAATTTCACTTAAGATTTCGCCTCAAAAGATATTTAGGGCAAGTTCTAGACTAATGGCACGGGACTTGGACTCGAAATTCGATTTCTCACCACACAAGCTAAGGGATTGCTAAAGACATCGAGTCGGGGGCCCACAACAACCTTAGACATGATTTGAGCACACAATGGTCCTGAAAGAACCACCTGATGGATATTGGCCAACGCAAGAGTCTCAAGACCACGGCTTTCTCCATCCTAAACACAACATTTTTGTCTCTGACCATGGGATCAAAGGAAAATGTGCTAGGCTCAAGTGAAGCTTTGCTTGAGGTACCCTTAACTACAACTACCAAAAACAAAAACAAAGACGGACTCAAACCCTTAAGAAGGTTGTCACGCCATCTATCATTGGGAAGAGCCACCCGGTTCACACAAAATTTTACCTTTGGAAAGAACCGTGGCATTAAGAAAACCAAAGGCTTATTAAAAATGTCCAAAATAAAGCAAAAGGCTACGAGCCTATATAAGAAGCTAAAAATGAAATTTTTTGCGAAAATAGAAAATAGAATGAATATTTACAATAGGGGATTAGAATATACAATAGGGGATGAATATATACAATAATGTAACTTTATATACAGACCAAAAGAAAGATCAAAAGTACGATAAAAGTAACTAAATGCAAGATTATATACAGACCAAGTGAATATCAAAGAAAGCATAAACTAAGTCAATCTATATATACAGTCATCCATGGATAAAAGTAGGGCACACCCCCTCAAATAAAAGCAGGCATTGTCCCCAATGCCAACTAAAGCAAAAATAAGCACTAAAAAGTAATCAAAGGATATGAAGACTCCCTAAGCCGTGTCTGTCTGCATGGGATCATCAGTGGTCCCTGGGTCCTCGGTATGCTCGGGAACCTCAGACTGGTTCCCGGTCTCCTGCTGCTTAACTGCTGGGACCTGGGACTGGACCTGGGCCGGCTGTGGATCTGGTACATCCTGTGGCTGACTGGAGGAAACCTCCGGTGGGTCTGCCACTAGGATGATGGCATCAACTGCTCTCGGGATAGTCCTCTTCCTCTTAAGAGGCCTCTGTGACTGCTCCTGAACTGTGGTTGCTGCTGGGACTACTGCTGGAGCTGGGTCCTCAAATAATAAATCTAAAGGCAGCTGATCTTCCTTCAGTCTCTCTACATCTGCACTGAGCTCCTTCACGGACTCCCTGGAAGCCCGTGTCTTGTGCAGCTTCTTGTGCTCTTTGGCAAGCTCTTTTAGAGCCTTGCCATGAGAAGCCACTGCCTTCACCAACTCGGCCTGGGTGTTGAGGATCTTCTCTTTGTTATCAAGCAACTTCTTCAAAGCATCCTCTATAGACTGTGGGACCTGAACTGGCGGAGGAGCCGATTGAGCTGCAATGGTGGAGGTCAAAGTGGACAACTTGGATGAAGCAGTAAACATCCAGTTGTTCAAGCTCTGAAGTGTCTGGTGCAGTCTGTGGGCAGTGATAGGATGGGCCCGGGAAGATAGAATCTCCGGGCCAGCTGAGGTGGAAGGCCCTGGAGGTACATCAGCAGAAGTGGAAGGTTCGGGAGGCATAGCAGCAACTGTGGAGGTAGGCTCAGTGGAGGCCTATACCTCAACTGGCTCTTCAGATTGGCCAGTTGGGGCAGAAGTAGGAGGCTTGTAGTTCTTGTCCTTAGGGTTGTCTGGCCCCCTCAAACTGTACCATGAGAAAGGAGCCACTGGTTTGGCTTTGACATCATACCTCTTCTTCTCCACCTCCAAGTCACGGAAATACATAGAGAGGGTGTTGGGAAAAGGGTAGTTCCGGTTAGCTTCCGCACCCACGAGATAGATGATGCGGGACATCACATTCCCCACGTTGATGGGGTAACCTGCCATGATTGATACAACTAACACAGCTCGGGAGATAGGAAGAGTCTGGTCATGTGTGGTAGGGTCTAGCCTGCTGCAAACGAAAGTCTCCCAACCCTTAGCTTCGAAGTTCAGGGTCCCCCTCAAAATTTTAACCCCCACAGTCAACCACTCAGGAACGGTACCTGGGATTGCCAAGTACTGGGCTAACCATGGACGGACTCCCTCACCTATTTCTAACTTGGCTAGATAGAGAGACTCATCTTCTTCCCTGAACCCCAAATACTCATTCAGAGATTTCCCGTCAAACAACACCTTTTTGTTTCGAACCTTGGTCACCTTAGAACCCTTGACGATGTGGGCCACATTACAATAGAATTCCTTAACCATATGTTCATTTGCATCAATACACTTCTCCATGAAAAACTCCCAGCCCACTCTAGTTCTAAACTCCCTTTGCACGTTCGGGTTGTGGGGAAGTAGATCTTTGTCAATAAAGCTCCTCTCCGGTATCAAATGTCTCACCGGCCTCCACTCCCTAAACTTATGATATGCAACTTGGCTCACAAATCTATCCTCCCACTCCTCAGGTTTTCTAGTTCTAGCAACGCCTCCGACTTGAGGCTCACCACCCTCAGCACCCTGTACCTCCTCATTTCCGCCTGCACTCTCCCTAGATAATGAAGCTGTGGGGGAGGTGGAGTCGTCTCCACTACCTGCTTCCGACCCCTCAGATGAATCAGAAACTACATTTACTGGCCTCTTGATAGTGGGTGATGCTGGAGGAGTATCAGTCAGTTGGAAGTGGGTGGTGATGTGAGTTGGGATTGAATCTGAGGAGATGTCCTGGGATGGCATATACTCACTTCCCGAAGAATGGGAAGCAGCTCTATCTGCAGCTTTTATCAATTTTCGAGTCTTTTTTATGTTTTCCCGAGCTTGGGGAGTGAGTTTTACCACTCTCTTTCCTTTGCCCCCTCGGGAGGAACCACCTCTCCCGGGTTGTTGTGATCCTTTGCCACCTCTTTGTTTAACCATTGTCTGCAAGCACACACATCTAACATTGTTAGTCTAAGCACAGGCAGTGAAACAGATGCAGAATGAATTGCAGAACAGAAGCTCAAACAGTTGCAGAAACAGTTGCAGTAACTGGCTAGTGCAGGCCGCACAAAATGGACGTGCGGCCGCACAGGGGCCACCGCGGACCGCACAATATTGACCGCGGTCCGCACAAGTCAAAGGCCCTCCACACATGCTCTCTGAATCCCCCCACCGCGGACAGCACAAAGTGGTATCGCGGTCGCGGTGGGTCAGTGCGGACCGCACAAAGTGCAATGCAGCCGCGCTGGGCACAAGTCAACCTTCAGAACATAAGCACCGCGGACAGCACAAATGTGACCGCGGTCCGCGAAGGGTGCTAAGTTAGGGCACTGACTTAGGGTTTCTAATTTTTGTAATTTTGTTCAAGTTTTCACCCTACTGTGTCCCTACTCGATTGACCCTGTTAATAAAACTCTTTAGGCCCACAAAAATTAACAAATGTACGAACCTACGCTAACAATCAGAGAAAAATAGTAAAAAGGAAGAAGCTATGAGCTGAAATAAACAAAAACTAAAATTAAGCATAAAGATCTGATTGAGATGTTACCAGATGAGTATATGCAATGGAAGTAGTCACTCTAAGCAAGAGTTACGGTCAAAAAAAATGAGGATGAACAGTAAAAAGGGGCTCTAAGAGTTTAGGGTTCGAAAAGGGTAAAAGGAGACCCTTGAGGTCTATATATAGAAAAAATTGTGGGATCCAGTCTTACCCACCAGCGCGGCCGCACAAAACGGATCGCGGACCGCGCTGGGTTTGTTCAGCAGAAGTCTGAAAAGGCAACCTCCGCGGTCCGCACAAAACCGACCGCGGCCGCGGATGTCCACCGCGGTCCGCACAAAATTCAATGCGGCCGCGGTTGCAAACTTCAGAGAGTCAACTTTTCTTGCTCACACCAGTGCAGGACCGCACAAAATGGATGTGCGGCCGCATTGGAAACTTCAGAGACCTGACATTTTTGCACTTGTGCCCTGCACTGCATCAACTCAATCCCTGCAACATCTCACAACCAATTAGCTCAAAAATAAATCCTAATTGCCAAGAAAATCAAAGAAAATAAAAAGAAAAACACATGGGTTGCCTCCCAAAAAGCACCTGATTTAACGTCGCGGCACTACGCGGGTTACCATCACATCATTTGAAATGAACCACAGCCACCACGTGGCTATCATCAATCTTCCCAAGATAATGCTTGACACGGTGCCCATTCACCCTAAAGACTTCACCATTTTTGTTCTTCAAATCTAGAGCACCAAATGGGGTTACACATACAACTTCAAATGGCCCACTCCACTTTGATTTCAGCTTTCCGGGAAACAACCTTAGACGGGAGTTGAACAAGAGGACCAAATCACCAACTTTGAACTCCTTTCCACGAGCATATTTGTCATGTAGGCACTTCATCTTGTCCTTATACAATGACGAACTCGAGTATGCATGGAACCGGAATTCATCAAGTTCATTTAGTTGCTCAACACGAAGATTGGCCGCAACATCCCACTCAAGATTAAGCTTCCTCAAGGCCCACATAGCTTTATGCTCCAATTCCACTGGTAGGTGACATGCTTTCCCAAACACCAACCGGTACGGAGACATACCAATTGGGGTCTTGTACGCGGTCCGGTAGGCCCATAAAGCATCATCTAACTTTTTGGACCAATCGGTCCTATTTGCATTGACAGTTTTGGACAGGATGCTCTTGATTTCTCTATTTGATACGTCAACTTGGCCACTTGATTGCGGATGGTAAGGTGTAGAGACTTTATGGTTGACACCATACTTGGAGAGTAAGGTATCAAAAGCCCTATTACAAAAGTGCGATCCTCCATCACTAATGATTGCCCGGGGTGTACCAAACCTTGTGAAGATACTCTTTTTAAGAAATTCCACCACACTCCTAGCTTCATTATTAGGCAAGGCCACGGCCTCAACCCATTTTGGCACGTAATCCACTGCTACTAGAATGTAAGTGTTCCCACACGAGCTAACAAAAGGACCCATAAAATCAATACCCCAAACATCGAAGATATCAACTTCAAGAATTGTGTTAAGAGGCATCTCGTCTTTCTTGGAAATCCCTCCCGCTCATTGGCATTAATCACATCTTTTTACCAAATCACTAGCATCCTTGAACAAAGTCGGCCAATAGAAACCGCAACTCAAAACCTTCAAAGTCGTCCTCACCCCTCCATGATGGCCACCATAGGGGGAGGAGTGACAAGCCTCCAAAATACTCAATTGTTCACCTTCCAGGACACACCTTCTAATCACACCATCCGTGCAAATCTTAAACAAGTATGGATCATCCCAATAAAAATCCAAACTATCCCGTTTGAGTTTCTTCCTTTGGTTGGAAGAGAGCTCACACGGGACAATTCCAGTCACAATGAAATTGGCAATGTCTGCGAACCATGGCATGTCACACATTGACACGGAAAGAAGTTGCTCGTCGGGGAATGTATCATTTATCTCAAGGCCGTCACATGGCCTCCCTTCTTCCTCCAAGCGGGACAAATGGTCCGCAACTTGGTTCTCACTTCCCTTCAGGTCCACTATTTCTAAGTCAAATTCTTGAAGAAGTAACACCCATCTCATCAATCTTGCCTAGGAATCCTTCTTGGTCATCAAATACCTAAGGGCGGCATGGTCCGTGTGCACAATCACCTTGGCCCCCATAAGATATGGCCTAAATTTCTCCATGGAAAATACAATGGCCAATAACTCCTTCTCCGTCACCGTGTAATTCCGTTGAGCTTCATTCATAGTCTTACTTGCATAATACATGGGATGGAACATTTTGTTAACCCGTTGACCCAACACCGCCCCCACCGCAACGTCACTTGCATAACACATTAGTTCAAAGGGAAAACTCCAATTAGGTGCGGTAATGATAGGGGTAGTGGTCAACTTGTGCTTTAAAAGTTCAAAGGCCTCCATGCATTTTTCAGCAAAAACAAACTTAGCATCTTTCTCTAGCAACTTGCAAATGGGATTCACAACCTTCGAGAAATCTTTGATAAACCCCCGGTAGAACCCGGCATGCCCAAGGAAACTCCTCACCCCTTTGACAGAAGTGGGGGGAGGGAGCCTTGAAGTCACCTCGATCTTAGCCTTGTCTACCTCAATCCCATACTTAGAAATCTTGTGACCCAACACTATACCTTCTTCAACCATAAAATGGCATTTTTCCCAATTCAGAACGAGAATAGTTTCGGGCCAAGACTCTATCCAAGTTTACCAAGCACTCTTCAAAGGAATCACCAACCACACTAAAATCATCCATAAAGACCTCCAATATGTCTTCCACCATGTCGGTGAAAATAGCCATCATGCAACGTTGGAAGGTCACCGGAGCATTGCACAACCCGAATGGCATCCGGGAGAAAGCAAATGTACCATATGGGCATGTAAAAGTTGTCTTCTCTTGGTCTTCCGAGGCAATTAAAATTTGATTATAGCCCGAATACCCATCCAAAAAGCAATAGAAGGCTCGCCCCTCAAGGCGATCAAGCATTTGACCGAGGAATGGCAAGGGAAAATGATCCTTGCGGGTCACTTTATTTAGCTTCCGGTAGTCCATGCAAACTCTCCACCCGGTAATGGTTCGAGTGGGAATAAGCTCATTGTTGTCATTTGTCACACCGTCATCCCGCCTTTCTTCGGTACACATTGCACCGGGGAAGTCCATGAACTATCGGAGATTGGATACACCACACCCGCATCAAGCCATTTGATCACTTCTTTCTTCACCACCTCTTGCATTGCTTCATTTAGCCTCTGTTGATGTTCTAAGGAAGGTCTTGCATCATCCTCCAAGATAATTTTATGCATGCAAAATGCGGGGCTTATTCCCCGAATGTCCGCCAGAGTCCATTTTATTGCCCTTTTTCGCCTTTGAAGCACCTCCAAAGTGGCCTCTGTCACACCTCCTTTTATACACACCTACCCTGAAGGTTAATGTATAAGGGAGTTTTTCCAATTAAAGTGACATTATTCGAAACGGGATTATTTATTTATTTTTTAGAGTCGCCACTTGGGAAAGGATTGGCTTTTGGTGTCCCAAGTCACCGGTTTAACTTGAATCCCAGATCGAGGAAAATTTCGACTTCCCATTTGGAGTCTGCGAACCAGAAATTCTGAATAAGGAATTCTGTTGACCCGAGGGAAGGTGTTAGGCACCCCCGGATCCCGTGGTTCTAGCACGGTCGCTTAAACTGTTGTAAATGGCTAAATATTTGATTTTAATACATGTTATAACTTATATACCTTTTTTTTAACTTTAAACCGCTTTTATTATTATTTTAAAGAGAATTACAACGTCGTGAAAATGCGCCTCGAACCACGTCACATAAATGCACCCGCGATTTTTGACACATTTCGACTTCGTTGAGATTTGGATTTGGGTCACATAAATGTGCACCCGTATTTAGGAAGGTAAAATTACTTAAAAGCGTGCCTAAAGCGACTAGCGTATTATAAACTTCGCGGGAGGCCGTGAAATTCGCTAAACGGCACGTCCCAAATCCTAAGTATTTTTAGTCAAGCATTGAATGAGGGCCCCGCAATTCACGTTTTATTTGGCGAGGCTCGTCTCATTTATTATTTATAAACCAATCCTAAAGTAAACTAGATTTTCTATTTAATTTGTCTCTAAAATAAAGAAGAAACCCTAATTAATTAACATTATTTAAGGATTACTACATTTGGATCCATGAACTCAATACATTCCAACCTTCAACCACTTTGGGCCTTGAAAATGGCCTACGTAGAGACACCACAACCTAGATATACACAGAAAGGCTGACCAGTCGTAGGCTCGGGCCCAGGTCCAAACGAACTCATAATCAAAATTGGACCTGGGCTGCCCGTTGGGGTATCAAAGCCCAAACTGCCTGGAACAGGCTGATGGTAGGATCAAACGAAGCCTCAATTCAATTGGACTAAATGCTTCCTGAAATTAACCCACGTTGTTCTATTCAAATTAACAAGATAATAACCATTTGAATTCCAGACCAAGGCTCAGATTACTTTAACTATTTGGCTACTGGTGAGTTCCTAAATACCATTAAAGGTGCAAAACAAACTTAGAAATATGGATGGAATTTGACAATCATAGTTCATAACATAAATCTCAAATGACTAGTCTAACACGAACGGGTTAATTAATTCAAATCACGAACAGGGTAATTAATCCAAATCAAGCCAATCAATGATGCATGTTTAATTCCAATAACTACTGATATGAGCTATTAACCTAAAATTACTACACTTACATTGTAACAGTGAATTCCATGTAATTAGACTTGATGTGGCCATCACACACTGATTTCGAAATCAACTACAACTCCAAACTGTTTCTGATTTTTAATTTAAACAAAGATAACACTAAACTAAGCAAGTGCTAACTATATTGAGTCCATAACAGTCCAGATACAGTCTATAGTCTCATTAATACAACTGAAATTCTGGTTCAAATGAATCAATCATATGAAATTTCTAAACAAAGCCATAGCAGTAAGAGTTCAGGTGTAAGCATGCATTTCTTTATCATTTATACTTCAAATTTGTTGTCTACAGGTGAAGGTAATATTCAGCATCACTTGAGCATGAGAAAATACCTGGAAATAGAATAGAAATGGAGGAGAAGAGGTCAGCTAAGACAATAATGAGCAGCAGCAGTAATAAACAATTTCCAGCAATATTGAGTAACGAACAGCCCAGGAATAGATCCAGAAGTCCAGAAATGTTCAAAAATCAAGCAGGACTGATATATCACCCAGAACAGCACCAAAATAACCCAAATAAACTTGAAATGAACACAGAAACACCTCTGAAACTTCCAGCAAACAAAATTTAACTCAAACTAGCTTAATTGGACTCAAAATCACTCGAAATCAGTCTTGTAAACCTCTGAAACCTCAGTCGTCAGCTTGTAAACTAGAAGATGTGGATTGATTGACTAGAAATCGAAATTAACCTAAAGCTTTTCAGTGGAACAGTTTTTTTTTTTTTTTTGATTTTTGAAGATTTTTTGTTGTTTTTGGTTTTTTGAAGAACTAGATCTAGAATTTGGATTTGAAATTCAAACTTGGAAACTCAGATTTGCAGAGAATGGATTTTTGGGGGAATTTAGAGGCTGAAACTTGTTATTCAAGGCATGTGAGTGCCATTTTATAGGCACCAAAAGGTGCAACTTCAGATTTTCAGTTTTCTATCCTAGTCCCCATTTATTTTCCATTTAGTCCCTTACTTCCTAACTTGTTACCCAAGTTACACCCCTAAGTTGTAAAAATATGCACTAAAGTCCTATTCTAGAAGAGTCTAAGATATTCTAATGTGTTCTACAGCATTCCTGCCCCACTCTGATTACCCAAATACCCTTGAACCCCCTAAAATTATTCACCCAGTACAGCTATATCCAAACCATTATTTAATAGGTTTAACTAAACTAAGCATAAAGATTAATTGAAACTAAACACCAAACTATGGATTTACTAGAGACAATTACCAATTAATTGCATTAGACTAATTAACACTAGCTAGCCACATTTATAAGGAATTTGAAATTCTAACGATGCTTCAAACAGGGTCGATTAATGAATCAAAGACAGAATGAAACAGATTCGAAACACAAATTAAACTAGACTCTAAATTACCAACTCAAGATTAAACAAAATGAAACAGAATTTAAACTACAAAACCATTATTGACACACACACTGACTTCAAAACTAAGAATAAAACAGAAATAAACGAAACTGAATTAACATCTATATGCATTCAAACAACAACTAAACCAATTAACAACAATTAACCAAGCCAAATCACATCACCAGGAGCAAAGCAAGCACATCAAAACCAACAAGAAGTCTAAGACTAACTATCAAATAAACCACGAATTAAACTAACATAGACCAGAACTTATGAGAACAAAAAGAAAAAGAAAAGAATAATAGAAATGAGAAGAGAAACTTACGGATTTTCGGACTCCACAAGAAATGCCCTTCGAAATTGATTTCCAGTTAATATTATATGTCTATTTCGTCAAAAATAGGCCTATAATATTAACTAGAACTTACTCGACTTTGAAAATTCCCAAAACAGACTCGAAACCCAGGAACCCTAGATTTAAAATCCGTTCAGTTTCACTTAGATTCGAGGGATTTTGGTTAGGGATTCGAAACGAGGGTGCTTAAGAGACTATGGGGTGTAATTTTAGGCGGATTTGGGAGGATTAGGGTTTTGGGTCTAAACTTCAAATGAAGATTCGAAGGGGTGGGGATTGATTCGAGGGAAACCAGAGTTGGATATGGAATGAGGGGGTTGAGAGGAAGTCGGGGTGTTAATTTAGGGTGATTTGGAGCATCGCCGCCGTAGGCGGCGGAGGCGGTGACTAGTATTTCGAAGATTTGAGGGGTTTGGATGGGAATCGAAGAAAACTAATCCCAGATTGGGAATGAGGAGAGGGAGGAGGTGCTGTGGTGTGATTTTGGGTGAGTTTGGAGACGGGCCGCCGGCGGCGACGATTTCCGGCCGGCGGCGTTAGGTTAGAGGCTCTGAGGGTTTGGAGACGATGATGGAGGGGGGGGTAGGTCGGATCCGACATTTAAATACTTCAAACCTAGGCAGTTCTCATCCGTTGGATCAAAAGAATCAATGGCTGTGATCAACACTTGGGAAACGGCGTCGTTTCGATGGTCTCCGAACCGGACTGGGTCGGGGATTTGGGCTGGACGGGGTGTGTTTGGTTTGGGCCAGACGTTAAAGGTGGCCCAATTCGTGAGTCTCTATTAAGGCAGCCCTTTTATTTGTTTTCTTTTATTTCTTTTAGTTTTGTTTTCATTTTGTATTTTTATTTTTATTTTTGATTTTATTAAATGCTAAATTAAAACTCAAAACCCAAATTGACTAAAAATTATATTTTCTAATTTCCAACTACACTAACTCCTAATTTAAATGCAAGCTAAGACAAATTAATACTATAAATGCAAAAAGAACCATTTTTGTTATTTTCTTTATTTTTTTTAAAAACACATTAACTGCTGATTAATCCTAAAAATGTGAAATTAAATCCTAATCAAATGCCAAGTGTATTTTTTATATTTTCATATGAATTAAAATGCACAAATAAAATGCAAACAATTAACAGAAAATAACACAAAAATTCACAGAATTGCAAAATAATGAAAGAAATCATTTTGTTTGAATTTTTAGGAATAATTCATATAGGGCAAAAATCACGTGCTCACAGCTGCCCCTCTTTGCCCGGAAACACGCAGAGTTTTCGTGCAAAGATAACTGAGCAAATACAAGCGATTTTTGCCCATTCGACTATTTCGTGTGAAGCATTTTGAAAGAGTTGACCGCACCCTGCTTCGGAGGTTGCCTACATATCCTTGGCTAAAAAGGAATCAGGTCAGTGTAGTTCGGGAAGGTTTGGTAGCTGGGACTACCAGGAGCTGTGAATTTCACTGCTGTGTCTGCTGCTACTGCTTGCTGACCTCTTTATTACACCAAAAGAAAAATCAAAGCTAAGCTAGCTATGCCTATCAATTATGAGTTACAAGATTCCTATCTATAATTCTCTTGAAGCTTGATCTTGAGTCTTAGCTGAGTTGGCTGTGGACTTCGATAAGAATCTTGATGCTCACAAGTTGTAGGTGTTTACTTCTTCAGGCAGCATTGGGTCAAAAACATGATCAGCGGAGCTTGTGACTTCAATCAGATTTTGAGCAATCCGCACCTTTGCCTGCTTCACTTTTGAGCTCATTTCTTTTGTTCGTTTCTTCTTTTCTTGATTCTGGATTGAGACTTATTCCATTGGTCATCTCGCACCTTGTGTCTTGGGGTCGACCTGCTTAAGATACCAAAACAAACAAACGAACGAAATTTTCTGCCCCAGTTTTCACTAGGAAAATTTCGTGAGTTAGGTTGACACATATCTAAGCGATCAAATCTGGATTGTGTATCCTTGTGAATGGATCCAGGTTATGCTGGAAAATGAAAAGGGTCTCGGGTTAGGCCGGGACGAAAAGGAAAAGGCTCCTTGGGTTATGCCAGGGAGATCCTCAGTTTTTGGCCGGGATTTGGAAAGAAAAAGCTCCTTAGATTATGCCAGGGAGATCCTCGGTTTTTGGCCGGAATTTGGAAAGAAAAAGCTCCTTGGGTTATGCCAGGGAGATCCTCGATTTTTTGGCCGGGATTTGGAAAGAAAGGCTCCTTGGGTTATGCCAGGGAGATCCTCGGTTTTCTGGCCGGGATTTGGAAAGAAAAAGCTCCTTGGGTTATGCCAGGGAGATCCCTAGGTTTTTCTGGCCGGGAATTGGAAAAGAAAAAGCTCCTTGGGTTATGCCAGGGAGATCCTCGGGTTTTTGGCCGGGATTTGGAAAGAAAAAGCTCCTTGGGTTATGCCAGGGAGATCCTCCATTTTTTGGTCGGGATTTGGAAAGAAAAAGCTCCTTGGGTTATGCCAGGGAGATCCTCGGTTTTTTGGCCGGGATTTTGGAAAGAAAAAGCTCCTTGGGTTTATGCCAGGGAGATCCTCGATTTTTGGCCGGGATATTTAAGGAATGGGATCCTATGCTACCATGATTTGTTTTTCTTTGGGAATTTTCATTTTCATTTCTTTTCTTCTTCTTCTTCTTTCTTTTTTTATTTTTTATCTTTCTTTTATTTAGTAAAATGCATGAAAGAATTTGGGGGAAAACTTCCCTTTTGGTTGGTTCCCTGATGCAAAGCTGTTTCAGTGCTTGCACATTCCTTTTTGGGTTGCGCCTTGCTTCTTGCCTGGCTGCTTTGAATTACACTGTTTTCAACAAAGAACAATTTGTTAGTTTTGAAACGGTGGTTTGGTTTTGTGGCCTTGATCATTCCAATTGCTTGATCCCGGCCCATTTCCGTTGAGAACTTTGCTGCTTGCTAGTCTTGAGATGGAATCTCTTTGCAACTGTCAGAACTCAACCTTAGGACTCCATGATGACCCGCCCGTGTGGGCTCTTGTTTTTTTTTTCTTTATTCTGCTCTTAGGACCTTAGCCGTCGACTTTCTTTCTTTTCAAATGTCTTTTACTTTGGAAGTATCAACCACCATGGTCAGTCGAGATTGGACTGATGCACTCACTAAGGCTGGACATTTTCTTCGGCTCTTGTCAGGCGGAGCCCTATAGAACCAGTCCTGCCACCTTTTCTTTGTAGTAATTCCGGAATCAGAGTTAAACCGAAAGGGATGCAAAGAAGAAATATACAAAAAGGCGAGCAATGGGTTTAAAGAGAAGCGGCCCTTTCAGGGAAAAGAAAGACTTATCTGGGGTGTGCATGCTGGCTTCAGATAAACATGACATGTTTCTTGGACTGGACGCCTGACCCACACAAGCTTTCCAACTTCTCGTGAACCCATTGATTCGTATTTCACAACCAGGGGCATTGCCAGGACTCTTTCAGTGATGAGATGTCTTCTTTTCGGCCGACAGCGCCCTTTGCGGGTTTCGCCAATCGGCCTTCTCTCATTTCTCTTCTCACCGTCGCCCGATAGTGCCTCTTTGCGAGTTTTCACTAAGCGGGACTCTCTCACTTTTCATTTTCTCTACTCACCATCGCCTTATGGTGCCCGAAGGTTTTCACCGATAAGACTCTCTCATTTTATTTCTCTCAATTTGAATTGTATCAGATTCCAACAATGACGTTTTCCACTTCCCTGCCTTTGCCAATTGATCGGAAGGACTTGGACAAGGTCTTTGGGGTAAAAAGAATTTTGGCGAAACTACAACTTTGGAACCATTTCGGCGGACTCATGGCCGAACCATTATATCATCTGCCCCAGTTTCAATCTTTGGGGGAATTGGGATTTTTGTTTTGGTGTGACTGAACCTCAAGGAGAGGCTGCCTACGTATCCTTTCGGAATCAAGTCAAACGTAGTTCAGGAAAACAAATTTTTGTTTTTGTTTTTGTTTTTGTTTTTGGTTTGTTTTTCTTTTTGTTTTCTTTTCTTTTCTTTTCTTTTTTTTATTTTTGCTTTTTCTTTTTCTCTTTTTTTTTATTTTTTCAATAATACTTCCGGGTTCCAAAGAAGGTAGCCAAAGAATGATAACCGGCTCAAATGGGTTTACGAAGGGTTAATAGTGTTTGGGGTAGCGGGAAGGAAAGCCTTCGTCATCTCAATTACACAAAAGCCATAAACCAGGAGGCCTAGACATAATACCTTTTGACTGCATCTGCATTGACTGCTGTTTCAGGATCATTTCCTTCGATGTCTCCCAGGTACAGTGCTCCTCTTGGCAATATCTTCCGGATTATGTATGGACCTTTCCAATTAGGGGCAAACTTTCCTTTTGCTTCCTGGTGATGAGGGAGAATGCGTCTGAGTACAAGCTGTCCCACTTCGAATTTCCTGGGATGCACTTTCTTGTTATAAGCGCGGGCCATTCTTTGTTGGTATAACTGCCCGTGACAAACTGCAGCCATCCGTTTTTCATCAATTAATGACAACTGCTCTAACCGGGTCTTAACCCACTCACTGTCCTCAATCTCTGCTTCAACAATTATCCGGAGTGAAGGGATTTCTACTTCTGCAGGTATGACAGCTTCAGTACCGTAAACCAATAAGTACGGGGTCGCTCCAATTGATGTACGCACTGTGGTACGATACCCGAGTAATGCAAAAGGTAACTTTTCATGCCATTGCCTGGAGCTTTGAATCATCTTTCTCAAAATCTTCTTGATGTTCTTATTTGCTGCTTCAACGGCACCATTGACTTTTGGCCGATAAGGAGTAGAGTTTCTATGCGTTATCTTGAATTGTTCACATACCTCTCCCATCAGACGACTGTTCAAGTTTGCAGCATTGTCGGTAATGATAGTTGCAGGAATGCCAAAGCGGCAAATGAGATTGGAGTGCACAAAGTCTACCACAGCTTTCTTGGTGACCGACTTGAGAGTGATGGCCTCAACCCATTTTGTGAAATAGTCAATTGCCACCAATATAAATCTATGCCCATTTGAAGCTTTCGGATCGATCGGCCCAATGACATCCATACCCCAAGCAACAAATGGCCAAGGTGCTGACATCGGATGAAGCTCTGTTGGAGGTGCGTGAATCAAATCACCGTGCACCTGACATTGATAGCATTATCGAACAAAGTTGAAGCAATCCTTTTCCATAATTATCCAGTAGTACCCTGCTCGCAGAATTTTCTTTGCCAACACATAGCCATTCATATGAGGTCCGCATACTCCCGCATGTACTTCATGCATAATTCTTTCGGCTTCCTCGGCATCGACACACCTTAGCAGATTGAGGTCCGGGGTCCTTTTGTACAAGACATTACCACTTAAGAAGAAACCACTCGCATGCCGTATAATGGTTCTCCTTTGATCCCCAGTGGCTTGCTCGGGGTATTCTTGTGTTTTCAGAAATCTTTTGATATCATGATACAAGGGCTGAATGCTGGGTTTCGCCTCGACCGCTTTACAATACCCGTGCTTTTCTTTGATTTGAATCTCCAGAGGGTCAATATGGGCATTGCCTGGGTAAGGCAGCATTGAAGCTAGAGTGGCGAGTGCATCGGCTAGTTCATTGTGACACCGAGGGATATACCTGAACTCTATCGACTTGAAGTGCTTGGTGAGATCTTCCACATGCTGTCGATAGGAAATGAGCTTAACATCTCGGGTCTCCCACTCTCTCTGGGCTTGCCGGATAATCAAATCAGAGTCCCCCATGATCAATAAATCTTCAACATCTTGGTCAATTGCCATATTCATGACCATGATGCAAGCTTCATACTCAGCCGTATTGTTTGTGCAGAAGAATCGGAGCCTAGCTGTAGCTGGGTAGTGCTGACCATTGGGTGATATCAAGATTGCCCCAATGCCTACACCTCTTGCATTTACTGCTCCGTCAAAGAACATTTTCCAAGCACGAGTGTCTTCAGAGATGGCTTCTACCGAATTTACCTCCTCATCTGGGAAATATGTGCTCAATGGTTGGTATTCCTCGTCAACCGGGTTTTCAGCCAAATGATCAATGCCTGGGCTTTCATTGCCGTGCGAGTAACGTAGACTATGTCAAATTCAGTGAGCAAGATTTGCCATTTTGCCAGTCTCCCAGTGGGCATCAATTTCTGGAATATGTACTTCAAAGGATCCAACCTGGTTATGAGATAGGTGGTGTGGGCTTGAAGATAGTGTCTCAACTTTTGAGCGACCCACGTCAGAGCACAGCATGTTCTCTCCAACAAAGTGTATTTGGCCTCGTAGCTGGTGAACTTCTTGCTCAGATAGTAAATTGCCTGCTCTTTCCTGCAGTTATATCATGCTACCCAAGAACACAGCCAAAAGAATTTTTCAACACTGTCAGATACAAGAAGAGAGGTCGCCCAGGCTCCGGTGGGACCAATACTGGAGGATTTGACAAATATTCCTTGATCTTGTCGAAGGCCTCTTGACATTCGGATGTCCATTTGATTGCTGCATCTTTCTTCAATAGTTTGAATATGGGCTCACAGGTGGTAGTCAGTTGAGCGATGAACCGACTGATATAGTTTAACCTGCCCAATAAGCTCATCACATCCTTCTTAGTTCTTGGAGGAGGTAAATCTCGAATGGCCTTTATCTTTGTTGGATCTAACTCAATACCTCTCCTGCTGACTATGAAACCCAGGAGCTTGCCTGATGGGACTCCGAAGGCACATTTAGCTGGATTCAACTTCAGATCATACTTGCGCAGCCGTTCGAAGAACTTTCTCAAATCTCGCACGTGGTCACTCTGAGTTCGGGACTTAATGATTACATCATTCACATACACCTCTATTTCTTGATGCATCATATCGTGGAAAATGGTGGTCATGGCTCTCATGTAGGTTGCCCCAGCATTCTTCAGCCCAAATGGCATGACCCGATAACAGTAGGTACCCCGGGGTGTAGTGAAAGCTGTCTTCTCGGCATCTTCTTCATCCATCAACACCTGATGATATCCTGCATAACAATCCACGAAGGACTGTATTTCATGTTTGGCGCAGTTATCTACAAGGATGTGAATGTTAGGCAACGGGAAATTGTCTTTGGGACTTGCCCTATTCAAATCTCGGTAGTCCACACACACCCGGGTTTTCCCGTCTTTCTTTGGCACTGAAACCACATTGGCTAGCCATGTAGTATATCGGACCACTCGGATTACCCCCGCCTTCAACTGTTTTGTGAT
>NW_017671737.1:59111-67873 GCF_001879085.1 Nicotiana attenuata | reverse complement strand
CCTTCTTTCTTTCTTTCCTCGGCCCATTTCTCATCATCTGGGGTAGGGTGGAAGCCTATCCCGAAAAACTTTTCTGTTGTGGGTAGAGTTACCGGCTCAGATATTCCTTGTAAAGCTTTTCCTAACCCTTTTCCTGGTTTGAAACCGTGCCTAATCATTTCTTTGGCCACCATGATTGAAGCATTAGACAGGAAAGGCTGAGGACAAGGATTTCCCTCCTCGTGCTGATCTGCCACCACAATTTCAAAGGCTTGATAAACAATATGCTCACTTCCTTCCCTCGCCTCCAAACATGGGATAGATGGGTCACGATAAATGGACTGCTCATCTTCTCCGTGGACCACGATTTCCTGATCTTCATATTCGAATTTCACCATTTGGTGGAGGGTGGAGGGCACGGCTCCCGCAGCATGTATCCAAGGCCTTCCCAGAAGAAAATTGTAAGATGTATCCATGTCCAATACCTGGAAAGTCACCTCAAAATCCACCGGGCCTATGGTTAATATCAAATCAATTTCACCGATGGTATCCCTCTTAACACCATCAAAAGCTCTCACACAAACATTATTCAGACGAATCCTTCCTGTCCCGATTTCCATCCTTTGCAATGTGGAGAGTGGGCAGATGTCGACCCCCGAGCCTCCATCCACCATGACTCGCTTGACATAATAACCTTCACACTTGACAATTAGATGCAAGGCTTTGTTGTGAGCTGCGCCTTCCGGAGGCAAGTCATTTTTACTAAAAGAGAGTTGATTGATGGCGAAGAACCTTTCTGCCATCCTTTCGAGCTGTTCGACTGAAGTTTCAATTGGCACATACGCCTCATTCAAAGTTTTCATCAAGATCTTCTGATGTTCGGAGGATTTCGTCACCAATGATAGCAGGGACACCTGTTCAGGATATTTCCTCAATTGATCCACTGTTTCATAATCAGGTATCTTCATTTTCTGGAAGAAGGCTTCTGCTTCCTCAGCACTCACTGGCTTCTTGGACGGAAAGCGCTTTCGAGCGGCATTGTTTACCTCCTGTACATTTGAATATTTCTCAACAGAGGTTTTCCCTGGAAGTTCCCCCGAAATTTCTTTGCCCTTGTATGTAACCACTGTTTGCTGATAGTTCCATGGCACTACAGAGGGGTCTGTCATTGGCTTCTGTGGTACGCGTCCAATAACCACTGGCTCATTCAGCCGAGGCGGCTTAATTGTCCCCCGTACCACATAAGCTCCTTTTGGCACATATATTTGCGTTTCCCTTTTTACTTCAAACTTCCTTGGAGCACTGACAACTAGTGGTTTTTCTTGGCGTCCTCGCAGAACATAGAGAATTCCATTCTTAGGAGGTTCCATCTCTGCTTTTGTTTCAGGTTTCTTCTCAGGATCAGTTTTGACACTTTTATTCTTCCTCTCCCCTTTCTCTTGCTTCGGGGGTACTTTGGGCTTCTTTTCCGCGTCGGCAATAGCAATTATGGCTTTCAAGGCCAGATCAAACTCCCTATCTTCACAAATCATACCGATTACCGGCCCATTGTTGTGAGCGGGCAACGGATTATTGGTCACATTCGGGGCTTCTTCATCCCTCAACACTATTTTCCCTTGTTTGAGCAAATCTTCCACAGCTTTCTTCAATGTCCAGCAGTTGTCAGTACTATGCCCTTCAGCTCCTGAATGATAGGCACAGCGGACACCTCGTTGATAAGCTGGAGATTCCGGGTTCTGCCTGTGTTGGGGGATAGGCTGCAGCAGATTCATCTGAACGAGCTTCAGGAACAGACTGGAGTAGGGTTCACCAATCGGCGTAAAATTTGGACGTCTGGGTGGTTCCCGAGGGCGGAAATTATTTTGCGGTGGTCGGGGATTATATTGGTTCTGGTAAGGAGGTTGGTTTCTTTGGAACGGAGGTGGATTTCGGTTAGCTTGTGGTTGCGGTCGGCCGAAAGGTTGAGCATTCATGAGCGCATAAGGTGGGGGAGCGTAAGCCATATCAGTGTGGGGATAGTAGTGTTGAGGGGTTCTTTCAGAGAACACCGGTCTAGGAGCCCGGTATCTTCTTCCTCCCGATGCTGCCATCACTGTTTCTTCTTTCTTTTTGCCTTTGGCCATTCCTCCAGACCCGCCTTGGATGGCTTGGGAGGTTGCTCTTATGGCTGACTGGCTCAAGATTCTACCCGTTTTTAGCCCATTCTCTACCATCTCTCCGATTTTTATTGCCTCTGCGAAAGGCTTGCCCATGGCTGACATCATATTCTGAAAGTAGTATGCTTCCTTGGCTTGAAGGAAAACAGTGACCATCTCTACCTCATCCATCGGAGGCTTCACTCTTAACGCCTGTTCGCGCCACTTAATTGCATATTCATGGAAACTTTCTGAGGGATTTTTCTTTAGATTCGCCAAGGAGTTCCTGTCTGGCGTGATGTCTATGTTGTACTGAAATTGTCGGACAAAGTCTCGGGCCAGATCGTCCCAAATATGCCAACGCGAGACATCTTGGTCCATATACCACTCTGAGGCAATGCCGATTAAGCTTTCTCCAAAATATGCCATCAACAATTCTTATTTGCCACCGGCCCCCCGTAGTTGATTACAATACTTCTTCAAGTGAGCAATAGGGTCGCCATGCCCGTCATACTTTTCAAAAATTTTGGTGTTTTGAACCCTGAAGGCAAATGTACATGCGGGAACATACACAGGTCTGTATAGGAGACACTCTTTTGCCCGCTCAAGCCTTGCATATTTTTTAAGCTCTGCTCGAGGCTTCTCATTCTCTTTGCCATCTCATCTTGTTCAGTAGCTTTGGGAGTTTGATCTTGTCCTGGCGTAAGCTCAAATAGTGGTGGCTGAGAGTAATTATATGTGGGATATTGAGGAGGATCCACTGGAAAGACAGGGTTTTGGAAGGTGAAAGCTGAGGGATCAAAGGCAGGCCTTGGCAGTGAAGGTTGTGTTGTAGCAGAGCACGGTGGAGCAGTGAAGATGTTAGGAGCTGCTCCTGCTGGGAACACCTGGGGGCGGACCTCAGAAGGTGTTCCGACAAAGTGAGCGGTCATGGTAGGCTGTCCCAACGGAGTATGAAGGTGACTGATGGGGATATTAGAGGTACCCCCAGAACTAGGGAATAGTTCAGGAAATTCCGGGATGGCGCTTGGAGGCTCCCTTCAATTGGTCCAGGAGTCCTACATCTCCATGAGTCGGAGACGTAGTATCCGATTCTCTTCCGCTGTGACAGACTCAGACGTCGGGATCCCCGAGATGGGGCTGTCCTCAGAGATGGGAACTGCGGGCAAAGTCATTTCTGTAGACATTTCCACACTTCCTTTCGATCTGGTAAAGTATTGATGCGATGCCAGCTTACCACAACCAACCACCGTTTCTAAAAGCTAGGCTGAGTTGACAGCAACACACGGTTAGTTTGAGACAAGTAACAGATAGGCAATGGCATGTTGGAGTGTGATGCACCTGTACAGTTAAACGGATGTCTACATGTTTGCACTGGTTGCATGCGTCATCCCGGCTTTTCTTTTCTATTTTCTCTCTACTTCTTTATTTTCTGTCGTTTTCTTTCTCTTTCTATTTTTTTTCATTTTTTATTTTCCCTCTGTTTTTCATTTTCTGTTTTTCCCTTTTCTTTTGCTATGGCTTTTCTCTCGATTCCTTATTTTCTCTTTCTGCGTTTCTTTCTCTCTCTTGTTTTTTCTTTTATTCCCTTCCTTCGTACTTTCCTTGTTTTCTCTCTTTTTTCTTAGGGTTACGGTCGAATCCTATGGAGATTGCCTATGTATCATGACCCCGCATGAATCAGACCAAGCGTAGTTCTTGTAAAATAAAATGTAAAATAGAAGCAAAATGTTTTGGGATTTTCAATTTTATTGATAGCAAACACTTTGATCACAAAGACTCAAAACTGTTCATAACAGACTCTGATAAAAGAAAAACTACAGACTCCAACGTCAACTATTCTATTTCAAAAGAAAATACAGACTCAACAACTGACTGACTCTTAGCGAAAAGAAAATACAGACTCAAACACTGACAGACTCTTAGCGAAAAGAAAATACAGACTCAAACACTGACAGACTCTAAAAAAAGGAAATATGACAATTACGAATACATTAAAGCTCCTGGTGCCCACGGGACATCCTTCGGTCTCGCCGCGGGCCTATATGCAAGTTCCCCTTGAAGTCTGTCCAGGTCACTCATTATTTGCTTCACAAATATCATCACCGATGCAAAGAAAGTGGTGCGAGTCATGTTCTCGCATATTTGGCATTTCCTAGTAATGTAGTGAGCAACGGTTAAGATTCTTTCTCTGATTCTGCCCTTTTCCTGAAGCAACCGCCTTATCTGTTGGGCCCTGGCCTCCAAAGTCTGCTCGGCTATCTGGTTTTGTTCCTGGAGTTGTTGCAAGTCCATTTCTAATTGTGCCAATGCCGCGTAACAATGCTCTCTTTCAATCTTGAATTCCTTTGCCTGTTTGATCATTTTGTTCTCTGTGGCAATGACCCTTTTTCTTAACCCCGCGACCTCATTATCGTATTCTTCTTTCAACTGTTTAATCATGCGGGCTCGTTCTTCCGCGTTTTTAGCCAATTGTTTTCGAACCCCGGCTAATTCTCTTTCTGCTTTGTTGAGGTCAAAACTGTAGTCATTCACTTTTTGCCTTAGATTTTCTATTAGTTTTACATCTTTGACACTCCTGACGGGATCTTCGGCCGCTATCTTCATCTTTTGAATTTGGGCTCGTAAGGCTTCATTCTCTTTGGCCAATTTCTTTTTCTCACCCTCATCGACTGCAGCTTGCACACTATTTTCAAATTGAAGGTCTCGGACTTGCTTTTCCAATTCTCCTATTTTAGCTCTATATTCATTTAATCCTTGTATAAAACTCCTCTATACAGGTTTTCTCTGTAGACCCATAACTCAGGAACTGAGGATGATGGCACAGGTGTTCGGTCATCCACATTTGCAACAAGAGATTGCACCCCTCAAAGAAGTCTCCTCCGGCTTTGCAGGCTGTAAGAGCGCGGAAGATTTCAGCTAATATCATGGGCGCAAGATTGCTTTTTGCTTGAGTGAGTAGAGTGCTGACGACCCCGGCTATCTTTATGTCAATATTTCCATCTTTCCTCGGGAATACCAAAAGCCCCAAAAAGACCACCATAAAAGCAAAACGTCTATGTTCTTCCCATTTTTTGGCGGTTTCCTTTGCTACATATCTTGTTTTCCAGGTTATTGAACAATCCGATGTGGCCATATCTATGGTATATGAAGTGTGGAGTACAAAAGCCATCCGCCAAATCTGTGTTGTGGACCGTCCTGCTTATCTTCAGTGAGTCTAAGAATTTGTGCACAGCCACGGTTCTCGGGGCAATCAAGTACTTGTGTCTTAAAGGGACCTCAGCGCGTCCGATGTACCCGGCTATTTCCTCCAAGGTCGGGGTGAGTTCAAAGTCTGAAAAATGGAACACGTTGTGTGCCGGGTCCCAACATGTAACTAATGCCCTTATGATGTCTCCCCGAGGCGTAATTTCCAACAAACCGGTAAGCCCTTTCAAATATTTTTTGACTTCATCTTGTCCTTCTCCTCCTAAATCGTTCCACCACAGACGCAACTCCAAAGGGATTTTATTCATGATTGAGAAAGATTTATTTTGAATCGTGCTCATCCTGCACATTTATTTAAAGCGATTTAATGACTTATTTTGACTTAAACAGGAAAAAGGCTATTTTTTTGCAAAATTTTCATTTAAGAAAAACAAAGACTTGGTTTTGCAGTTATGGCCTTTCAGCACTTCTGGGGGAAGATTTTAAGGCTGTGCCTGCTAACCATTGAAAATGATCCAAGGTGGTTGTTCTTGTAAAAACAGCCTTCCGGCGTCCTTTTGGGGACATTCGGCTTATTTTAAGCAAGAATGGCATCACCTGACTTATTTGTGACAAAAATTAATACTTTGACATTTTGTGGCTATTTTTGCAAAAGGGTGGTTGGACCCGATGAGGGTTGCCTACGTATCTCACATCTGGTGAGAATCAAACCAGCGTAGTTCGGGCAGATTTGCCAAAAACTATTTTGAACAACAATTTTCTTTCTATGTTTTCTTGTTTTTTCTTTCAAATATTTTTTCTCTTTTCCATTTTTCATTTTTCAAAAATCCGGCAGCATTTCGGTACTATTTGGGCATTGGTTTTTCTCAAATGGTCACCCTCACTTAGTCCTAACACTGCTTATTTTCCTCAATTTTCACTCATTTAGTCAAGCCGATCAACATGCAAAGCCGAGCAAATAAATGCACAAGTAGCACGTAGGATGTATCAGGATGGTCAATTCATTTTAGGTCACCTGTCCTAGACGGACCCAACCCCTGTGTTGAGTCCCCTAAGTCAAATGCACATGATGCAAACAAACGTCCTACTAGGGATCCGGCATGAGGTCGAGTTATTCTAGGTTCAAAACCTGAGTATATATTCTAGACTGTGTACCCGAGCGGACAACTCGAGTCGAGGAGGGGGCTACGTACCGGGAACCAAAAGGCCATCCGGCTTAGTAACTTGTCCGGCCTCTTTCTTATTTTAAGGTATTGACACTAACAGAATAGAGAGTCTCAACCAGTGAGCACATCCCCGGAGATGAGAAGAGAAGGGTTTCGTAACAATTTTATATATACAATTCAGATAATATCAAAGCGGTAAAACATTTAGCACATATAGCATGGAACATGTAGAAAAATCAGATAAAGCCAAATATAACAATTATACTAAGCTCGAATTCTTGAACCCTGAATCGAAATTCTGGGTTCGTATCCCCAGCAGAGTCGCCAGAGCTGTCACACCTCCTTTTTTACACACCTACCCCGAAGGATAAATGTATAAGGGAGTTTTTCCATTTAAAGTGACATTATTCGAAATGGGATTATTCATTTATTTTAAGAGTCGCCACTTGGGATAGGATTGGCTTTTGGTGTCCCAAGTCACCGGTTTAACTTGAATCCCAAATCGAGGAAAATTTCGACTTCCCAATTGGAGTCTGCGAACCAGAAATTCTGAATAAGGAATTCTGTTGACCCGAGGAAAGGTGTTAGGCACCCCCGGATCCCGTGGTTCTAGCACGGTCGCTTAAATTATTATAATTGGCTATAAACCTGATTTTAATACATGTTTTCACTTATGTGCCTTTTAATATTTAAACCATTTTTATTATTCTTTTTAAAGAGAATTGCAACGTCGTGAAAACGCGTCTCGAACCACGTCACATAAATGCACCCGCGGTTTTTGACACATTTCGACTTCATTGAGATTTGGATTTGGGTCACATAAATGTGCACCCGTATTTAAGAAGGTAATATTATTAAAAGAGCTCCTAAAGAGACTAACGGGTTGTTATCTTTGCGGAGGGCCGTGAAATTTGCTCCCCAAATTCTAAGTATTTTTAATGAAGCATTTAATGAGGAACCCGCAAATTATGCATTTTTTTGGGGGAGGCTCATCTCATTTATTTTAAATGGATATCCTAAAAGGACTATGGTTATCTATTAGCCTTGTCCCCAAAAGGCCTATTTAATCTGAGTTCAAGTCATTGGGCTGCGAGATAAGCCCAAAGAGGAGGACCAGTCCAACTTTACAAACTGGCCAGTCGTGAGCCTTCGTCCAGGCCCAAATGAGAGGTGAATTAGAATTGCACCTGGGTTGTGCATCAGTAGAGCTGAAGCCCAACTTAATTGAAAATGGGCTGTTGAGCTCTGATCCTTCAATGGATCCAAACCAAACGGAACCTCAATTCGATAATAAACCTGCTGATTTTACTTCCAGCTGCTAAGTGTATTCAATAACTTTTGTAATGAAGAAACAATAACAATGTACGTCTATAGATCAACAGGCTACTGATTATTTGATTCCACCTGATGCTCATAGAATTCAAGGAATTAATATGAAACAATTAACATCTACATTGAGGCTTTAAATTCAAACGCATGTCTTCTGATTTTAAAACTAAATTACTGAAATTAATACTAAAACGTTTGTCAAGCCTGGGCTGAGCATGGATATGAGCCTACATACTGATTTTCAAACTCAGTTCCAAGTTTATGTCACTTTTTGATTTTAAAGTAAAACTATCATAACAGATCAAAACTATACTACACTAAGGATACTGTTTTTAGATGCATCAACACAAATCCAAAGTTCAACAGTCCAATATAGTCCAGAGTTATTTACATTGAGTATATTAACCAAATCAAAGAGACTACTCAAAATTTAAACAATCAGATGTACGACAAAACTACGCAGCAAACTTCATTTCATGTCTCAAATTGATTTCTACATTGTGTCGGGCTTAGGAAGTGTACCTGGAAGTTACAACGAAGAAGAAGAAATCAGTAACAGCAAACAATAGGCAGCAACAAGCTCAAAAAGGATCTCAAATCCCAGGATTGATATCAAATGAAACCCAGCAGTTCACACACCCAGCAAATTGACTTGAAAACCCAAATTCAAACTCGAAATTAACCCAGAAACCTTAGAAAATCCTCAATCACTGAAAGCAGGAAACGCTCAAACCATCTCTGACTTTAGACGAGTTAGGAATTCAAAATTGTTGTGAAGGAAACTTCAATAGAATAGGAATTTTTGAGTTTCTTTGTTTTTTGCACTGTTTTTGGTTTTTCTGAAGATTTAAGATCTAAGAGGAAACTTTCTAACTCTAAATTTCAGATTTGGTTTTTGGCATTTGAAATTCAAATTTTCAGATTGTCCCTAACTTGCAGAAAGTGT
>NW_017671737.1:37176-58000 GCF_001879085.1 Nicotiana attenuata | reverse complement strand
TTTCGTGACTAAATCTAGTCCTAGGCTGCATGAAAAATGGAAACAAGCCCTCACAAATTTATACCCTAGGGTTCTGCCTTTTCGATTTGAAATTCGAGACTTTCGGGCAAGATTTGAAAGAAACTGATCTAGGATTTGGGAAGAGGGGGTCAAGGTGGGTCTAGGGTATAATTTTGGTGGGGTTTGGAGTGGTGGCGCCGCCGGACACGACGGAGGGGTCCGTGGCGGCGCTAGGGTTTGGGGTTTTTAGGGAGTTCCAGTAAAAATTAAAGGGGATCAATGGTGGTATTGGTGTGAGGAAGGTGAGAGGAGTATTTGGTGAATTTTGGGAGTGATTGGCCAATCGCCGCTGGCAGAGGCAATTTCCGGCCGGCGGTTTACGGTGGGAGACGGCGGGGCTAGGTTTTAGGTGTTGGGGTATGATAGACGGTGAGATGGGGTAGGGGGGTATGTTTGGACAGTTATATACTAACGTAACCAGGCTTCAGGACCGTCCGATCAAGAAACCTCGACGGTCCTGATTTAAACACACGAAACGACGTCGTTTAGGTTATTAGGGGCTGGACCGGGTGGGGTATTTTTGGGCTTGGACTGGCGTGTGGACAGGTTTTTGGTTTGGGGCTGGTGATTTGTTTTAATATTGACCCAAAATTCAACAGGCCAGCTTTTCTCCCCTTTTTTTATTTCCAATTAATTCTTTTTCTTTTGTTTGGTTTTCTCTTTTTTTCTTCTCTTTTTTTTTTAATTTTAAAACCAAACTAAAATTAAACCTAACAATTAATTCAACCTACCTAATTAAACTATAATTAGCCTAATACCAAATTAAGGAAACTAATAAACCTAAAACTAAAATTAAAACCAAACAAAACAAATCAAAGTTTTCTTTGTGATTTTTTGTATTTTTGTACAAGCCTAATTACTAATTAGTCTAAAAATATATAAAATTAAATCCTGAATGCTCATGCAATATTTTTTGTATTTTTTATGAATTATCAAGCACACACAAATAAAAAATACCCACAAAATTACGCAATTAAATCCTAAAAATCAAATAATAAAAGGAAATCCTAATTTTAAGGATTCTATAGGAGTAATTCAAGCGAGGCAGAAATCACGTGCTCACACTGCCCATTCAGGCATGCTCAGTCAGCTCGCCCAGGTTATCATGGGGCATCATCGGGCCATGGTTCTCATAGTTCTCAGCAGGGTTATTCATCACTTAGTGCCCTCCCAGCCCAGAGTTCGTCCCGTGCTCCATCAGTTCAGGGCTCTTCCATGCTAGGTCCAACTGCTAGTCATTCCGGTGCTAGGGGTTCCCTTCAGTCCCCGTCTCCAGCACCAGGGAGTTGTTATGAGTGTGGGCAGTTGGGTCATATGTGGAGGCAGTGTCCTCGTCGTCTTGGGGGTTCATCTCAGCAGAGGAGTAGCCCTCGACTTCAGCACCAGTTACTTCACCACCCGCCCCGCCAGCTAGGGGTGGAGGACATTCAGCTAGGGGTCTCCCCAGAGGGGGAGGTCGAGCAGGTGGTGGTCAGGCCCGTTTCTATGCACTCCTAGCTAGACCTGATGCCATGGCTTCAGATGCGGTTATTATAGGTATTGTCTCACTCTGCCACGGAGATTCCTCTGTGTTATTTGATCCTGGTTCCAATTTTTCATATGTCTCATCATATTTTTCTCGTTAATTGGATAGGCCCCGTGAGTCTCTTGTTTCATCCGTTCGTGTATCTACTCCGGTGGGCGATACTATTGTTGTGGACCATGTGTACCGGTCGTGTGTGGTGACTATTGGGGGCCTGGAGACCCGAGTGGATCTTTTGTTACTTTGTATGGTGGATATCGATGTGATTTTGGGCATGGATTGGTTATCCCCGTGCCGTGCTATTCTGGACTATCACTCTAAGACAGTGACGTTGGCTATACCGGTATGCCACGGATTGAGTGGCGAGGTTCGACTAATTTTGTCCCCAGTAGGGTGATATCATTTCTGAAGGCCCAACGGATGGTTGGGAAAGGTTGTCTTTCATACTTAGCGTTTGTGAGGGATGTCGGTGCAGAGACTCCCAGCATTGATTCCGTTCCAGTTGTGAGGGATTTTCCCGATGTGTTTCCTGCAGACCTGTCGGGCATGCCACCGGATAGGGATATTGATTTTGGTATTGACCTGGTGCAGGGCACTCAGCCCATTTCTATTCCACCGTATCGTATGGCACCAGCAGAGTTGAAGGAGTTGAAGGAGAAACTTCAGGAACTCCTCGATAAGGGGTTCATTCGTCCTAGTGTTTCACCGTGGGGTGCACCTATTCTGTTCGTGAAGAAGAAGGATGGCACTATGCAGATGTGCATTGATTATAGGCAGTTGAACAAGGTTACAATTAAGAACAAGTATCCCCTGCCTCGCATTGATGATTTGTTCGACCAGCTTCAGGGAGCAAGGGTGTTCTCCAAGATTGATCTCTGTTCAGGGATCACCAGCTGAAGATCAGAGACACGGATATTCTTAAGACAGCTTTCAGGACCCGATATGGTCACTATGAGTTCCTTGTGATATCTTTTGGGCTGACCAATGCCCCAGCAACGTTTAAGCATTTGATGAACAGCGTATTCCGGTCGTATCTTGACTCGTTTGTCATAGTTTTCATTGATGATATTCTGGTGTATTCGCTTAGTCAGGAGGAGCACGCGGAGTATTTGAGAGTGGTATTGTAGCGGTTGAGGGAGCAGAAGCTTTATGCAAAGTTCTTCAAGTGTGAGTTCTGGCTCAGTTCAGTGGCTTTCTTGGGGCACGTGGTGTCCAGTGAGGGTATTCAGGTTGATCCGAAGAAGATAGAGGCGGTTTAGAGTTGGCCCAGGCCGTCCTCAGCCACAGAGATTCGCAATTCTCTTGGTTTGGCGGGTTATTACCGTCGGTTCGTTCAGGGATTTTCATCTATTGCATCACCCTTGACCAAGTTGACTCAGAAGGGTGCTCCATTCCAGTGGACGGATGAGTGTGAGGCGAGCTTTCAGAAGCTCAAGACTGCCTTGACCACGGCTCCAGTGTTAGTTTTGCCATCAGCTTCCGATTCATATACAGTGTATTGTGATGCTTCGAGAGTGGGTATTGGGTGTGTGTTGATGCAGGAGGGTAGAGTTATTGCTTATGCTTCTCGTCAGTTGAAGCCCCACGAGAAGAACTACCATGTTCATGATTTAGAGTTGGTTGCCATTGTTCACGCGTTGAAGATTTGGAGGAATTACTTGTATGGTGTGTCCTGCGAGGTGTTTACTGATCATCGTAGCCTCCAGCACTTATTCAAGCACAAGGATCTCAATTTGAGGCAGCGGAGATGGTTGGAGCTGCTAAAGGACTATGATATTACTATTTTGTACCATCCGGGGAAGGCCAATATAGTGGCCGATGCTTTGAGCCGGAAGGCGGTGAGTATGGGCAGTCTTGCATTTATTCCTGTTGGGGAGAGACCTCTTGCAGGTGATGTTCAGGCCTTGGCCAATCGGTTCGTGAGGTTGGATATTTCGAAGCCCAGTCGGGTATTGAATTGTGTGATTTCTCGGTCTTCCTTATTTGATCCCATCAGAGAGTGCCAGTATGATGATACTCATTTGCTTGTCCTTAAGGACAGAGTTCAGCACGACGATGCCAGAGATGTGACCATTGGTGATGATGGGGTGTTGAGGATGCAGGGCCGGATTTGTATGCCCAATGTGGATGGGCTTCGGGAGTTGATTCTGGAGGAGACCCATAGCTCGTGGTATTCCATTCATTCGAGTGCCGCGAAGATGTATCAATATCTGAGACAGCATTATTGGTGGAGGAGGATGAAGAAAGATATTATGGGATTTGTAGCTCGGTGTCTCAATTGTCAGCAAATGAAATACGAGCATCAGGGACCGGTGGCTTGCTTCAGCAGATGGATATTCCAGAGTGGAAGTGGGATCGGATCACCATGGACTTTGTAATTGGGCTCCCAGGGACATTAATGAAGTTCGATGCTATTTGGGTGATTGTGGATCGGCTGACCAAGTCCGCGCACTTCATTCCTGTGTGTACTACATATTCTTCAGAGCGGTTGGCAGAGATCTATATCCGAGAGATTGTTCGTTTGCATGGTGTCCCAGTTTCCATCATTTCAGATAGAGGCACTCAGTTTACTTCACAGTTTTGAAGGGTCATGCAGAGAGAGTTGGGTACTCAGGTTGAGTTGAGCACAGCTTTTGACCCTCAGACGGACGGGCAGTCCGAGCGCACTATTCAGATATTGGAGGACATGTTGCGCGCTTGTGTGATTGACTTCGGTGGTTCATGGGATCAGTTTCTACTGCTCGCGTTTGCGCATAACAATAGCTACCAGTCGAGTATTCAGATGGCTCCATATGAGGCTCTATATGGGAGGCGGTGTAGATCTCCCGTTGGATGGTTCGAGCCGGGTGAGGCCAGGCTTTTGGGTATGGACTTAGTGCAGGATGCTTTGGACAAGGTGAAGGTGATTCAGGAGAGGCTTCGTACAGCGCAGTCGAGACAAAAGAGTTATGCTGACAGGAAGGTTCGTGATCTGTCGTATATGGTTGGGGAGAAGGTTCTACTGAAGGTTTCACCCATAAACGGTGTTATGAGATTTGGGAAGAAGGGTAAATTAAGTCCTCGGTTCATTGGGTCTTTGGAGGTGCTTTAGAGAATTGGGGAAGTGGCTTATGAGCTTGCTTTGCCACCCAGTTTGTCGAGTGTGCATCCGGTATTTCATGTTTCTATGCTCCGGAAGTATATTGGAGATCCGTCTCATGTTCTGGATTTCAGCACGGTTCAGTTAGAGGGTGATTTGACCTATGATGTGGAGCCAGTAGCTATTTTGGAGCGTCAGGTTCGAAAGTTGAGATCAAAGGATGTAGCTTCAGTGAAAGTGCAGTGGAGAGGTCGGCCCGTGGAGGAGGCTACCTGTGAGACCGAACGGGTGATGTGGAGCAGATATCCTCACCTATTTGAGGCTTCAGGTATATTTCTGGACTCGTTCGAGGATGAACGTTTGTTTAAGAGGGGGAGGATGTAACGACCCGGCCGGTCCTTTCATGAGTTACCGCTCTGTTTCCCCCATTTCTGCTTCTTTATGCTTTGTTCATCTGTGTTATATGGTATCAGGTTAGTCGGTTCGAATCCGGAATAGTTTTGGAAAGGGTTTGAGACACTTAGTCTCTTAAGTTGGTCTTTTAGTTGGAAAAGTCAACCGGGAGTTGACTTGTGAGCTATCGATCCCGGAATTTGGTTTTTATGATTTGGATAGCTTTGGGAGGTGATTTGGGACTTAGGAGTGTGATCGGAATGAGTTTTGAAGGTCCGGAGTAGATTTAGGCTTGAATTGGCGAAATTGGAATTTTGGCATTTTCCGGTTGGTAGTGGAGATTTTGATATAGGGGTCGAAATAGAGTTCCGGAAGTTGCAGTAGGTCCATTGTGTCATATGTGATGTGTGTGCAAAATTTTAGGTCATTCGGATGAGGTTTGATAGACTTTTTGATCAAAAGCGGAATTCGGAAGTTTTTGGAGTTCTTAGGCTTGAATCCGTGGTTAATTTGATGTTCCGATGTTGTTTTAGGTGTTTCGAACATTGGTATAAGTTTGTATGGTGGTATATGACTTGTCCGTACTTTTGGTTGAGGTCCCGAGGGCCTCGGGGTGATTTCGGATGGTTGACGAGAGGTTTGGAGTTGGAATTTGCAGCTGAAGTGCTGAAACTCCTGTCATAACCGCACCTGCGGCTTGGGGACCACAGGTGCGGGCTCGCAGAAGCACCCAGAGGGTGCAGATGCGGAAATGGGCATGGGGAGCTGGAACCGCAGATGCGGTTGTTCGAGCGCACCTGCGATAGCGCATGTGCGGTATTGTGATCGCAGGTGTGGTCATAGTGCGGTTAAGTGGTTTCAGCAGATGCGCACCTGGGACCGCAGGTGAGAGATTTTGTACCGCAGAAGTGGTTTAGCTGGGGCAGAACATATATATATGGCCCTTCGCGATTTTGAGTGGTTTTTCACCATATTTCATTCGGGAGAAGCTTTGGAGAGCTAATTGAAGAGGGAATTCGAGAGGGTTTCGTGGAGGTAAGGTTTTTGCACCCTAAACTTGTTTCTATGATGATTTTTAACATTGTGAGCTTGAAATCTATGGAAAATCAGTAGCAAAATTGGGGGTTTAGGGCTTGGGAATTGGAGACCTAAATTTAGGGATTTGAGGGGTCATTTGTGGTTGGATTTTGGTATATTTGGTATGTATGAACTCGTGGGAGGATAAGGATTCCATTGATGTTAATCTTGTCGGATTTCGAGACGTGGGCCCGGGGGTCGGGTTTGGCCAATTTCGGGTTTCTTGATGCAGTTTGATTATTTTCGTATGGGCTTCGTCCCCTTAGCATATTATAATGTTATGATTCTGATTTTGGGTAGATTCGACGCGAGTTGAGGCCGATACGAGAGGCAAAGGCATCGCGGACTAGAGTTTAGATCGGATTGAGGTAAGTAATGATCGTAAATGTTGTCCTGACGGTGTGAAACCCCTGATTTCACATCATTGTGCTATTTTGAGGTGATGCACATGCTAGGTGACGAGCGTGGGGTCATGCACCGTTGGGGATTGTGACTTGGTCCGTCCCGTACGACTATTAAGTCACGTATTTACTTGGAAACAATTTGATATTGTTATATTTTGGAAGGTATTATTGTGTTTGGGGCTAAATGTCGTGTTTGGGCCTTGTGCCGATTGTTTGGACCCTTAGGGGCTTCTACTACTGATTTTCTCACTGTTTTCGGTTTGATATTTACACTCAGTCAAGCTATGTTCTTACTGTTTTCATAACTCGGTTTTATTCACTCCTTTTGATTTCATTAATGATATTTTGAGCCGAGTACTTGTTTTACTGTCAGCCCGAGGGGCTTGAGTAAGTTTTGACTGAGTGGGGCCGAGGGCCTGTATTGTGAGGATATTATGGGATCGGGCTGCGTGCCGCAGCATGTGGTACTAATTTGTGAGATATGAGAGGCCGAGGGCCTGATTTATTATGCCACGAGTTGGCTTGTGATTGTTATGAGGCCGAGGGCTTGTTTGATTATGCCACGAGATGGCTTGTTATAGCGCTTGGGCTGTAGGAGCCCCTCCAAGAGTCTGTACACCCCTAGTGAGCAAGAGTTCCCGGTGTGAGATGTGATATTGCCCGAGGGGCTGTTATTGTTTCATATTTTCGCCCGAGGGGCTGATACGAGTGATTGTGAGGTAGCCCGAGGGGCTGGTTCTGTTGATATTTTGCCCGAGGGGCGGTTGTTGATTTATGTTGTTGCTCGAGGGGTTGTTTACGTTTCTATTCTGTTACTCGCTATTTTTCGTCACTCGTTTGAATCTATTGAAAGAAGTTTCGAAAAGGATTTTATTGAACTGAGTCATTTTTACGAGTTCATTATTTTTACTGCATTGTTTTAGATTTATACTGTTTTGCTGTAGCATTTTGACGTGGCTTGCGTGTTTTCTTACTGCTCAGCTGCCTTTACTTTTATTACTTACTGAGTTGGCGTACTCACATTACTCCCTGCACCCCATGTGCAGATCCAGGAGTCTCGGGTCACGCTAGCGAGTGCTGATTTGTCTTCCAGCAGGCTTTCGGAGTTGACTAGGTAGCTGCTTGGCGTTCGCATCCCAGTGCTTCTCCTTCCTATCTTTATTCCGCTTTGGATTAGCTTTATTTCAGACTATGTTGTCTTTTCATATTCCTAGACGAGTTGTAGATGATCATGACTGGTGACACTCCGATGTCGGGCTATGTTTTGTTTTCGCACTGTTCTATTCTACCTTACATTTTGGGATTTTAGCTTATTAATGACTTTTAAATGACTTACTATAATTGTTGGGTCGTTTTTGGGGTTTGTGTCGGCTGGCCTAGTTTCACAATAGGCGTCATCACGACCGGGTCCGTTTTAGGGTCGTGACACCGCCTCTTCCACTTCTTGTGATAACCGCCATGGCATGTCCCGTGTTGTTTCCACCCTTTGGGTTTACCAGCGTGTCAGTTGGTAGTGCCTCCTTAGGGCAAGAATTTAGAGCTTGAGAGATTTGCCCCATTTGAACTTCTAGGCTGCGGATAAATGTGTTGTGAGAGGCAAGTTGGGCATCCGAATAGACATTCTTTTCCATCATTTGCTTGAACATATTTCCAATACGCTCCATCTCATTATTTGAAGAACTCGAACCATAGAAAGGATAAAGAGGTAGGTTGCTTGGTTTTTGGTACATTGGGGGCCTTTGTAAACCCGATCCCGATTGCCTTGATTGTTGTTCCATCCGCCTTGATTATTACCTCCCCAATTTCCTTGGTTGTTTCCACTCCAATTTCCTTAATTGTTGTTGTTATGCCAATTCCTTTGATTATTGTTTCCACTCCAATTTTCTTGATTGTTATAATTCCAATTGCCTTGATTGTTTTGAGGTCGCCATTGTTGTTGTCTTGGGCCTTGGAAGTTGTTTCTTTGCCCTTGAAAATTATTCGCATATTGGAGTTCCTCTTCTTGTTCATTATAGGACTCATTTTGCTCAAATCCACCATCTTCTTGCACATAAGTTTCCACTCGATTTTGCACTTGTGGACCCTTGGTCCTCCTCTTGTTCACCATCATGTTCACTTCTTCCATAGCATTGACTTGCTTAGGAGTTTGCACTTTATTTAGTTAGGCCTTTGCTAGTTGGGTCATGGTAGTTGTCAATTCGGCAATGGCATGCCCATGGTCTTGCAATTCTTTGTGAAGGTGGATCATATTCAGGTCACCTTGTGGAACATTGGCCCAGGATTGCCAAGCCGATGACGTTTCCCCCATTTCATCCAAAATCTCGCACGCCTCCGCATAAGGCATAGTCATAAAGTTCCTACCCGCTAGTTGATTCACTACACATTGGTTGGTTGTGTTAATCCCACAATAGAAGGTTTGTTGAATCATGTTTTCCGTCATTTCATTGTTGGGACATTCCTTAAACATTGTTCTATAACGCTCCCATATCTCGTGTAGTAGTTCATTCGGCTCTTGCTTTAATGCCAAGATCTCATCTCGAAGTGTATCCATGTGTCCGAGAGAGAAGAACTTAGCAATGAACTTTTCCGCCAACTCATCCCAAGTGTAAATCGAATAGTTCGACAATCGTTCCAACCAATCTAAAGCTTTTCTCCATAGAGAGAAGGGAAAATCCTTAGCCCCAATGTATCCTCGGTGACATTTGTTTGCTTGCTCCCTCAACAAGTGTCCACAAACCCCTTCAAATGTTCATAAGCATTTTGTGTTGGAGCACCGGTGAAGAAATCTCGTTGCTCAAGCAAAGTGAGCATCAGCTGGTGATTTGGAAGTTGCCCGCCCTAATACGGGTAGGGACTATTACACTAGCATAACCTTCGTTGGCTAACATTTGATGTGGAGCCGCTCGTGGTGGAGGTAGGGGTGGAGTGGGCACACTATCATGAGGAACCCGACCTCTTCGATTGGCTTGATGTTCAAGAGGTACCTCCTCAACTTGCTCATCCTCGCCATCCATATCCCCCAAAGGCACATTTTCGAGATCATTGTTTGCTTCAATGGTTGTACCTAAGATTTCTCACACAAGTTAGTAACAAGGAAGAAAAAGAAGATATTCCAAAAACAAACCCAAATATATAGCTAACATCATTTTAACTCCCTGGCAGCGGCCTCAAAAATTGGTCCACGTCTAATCCGCACTCTATAGTGAGTGAAAACGGTCGTTGGAAGAATAGTACCCAACAAGAGTCGGGGTCGATTTCCACAGGGAGTTGTTAGGGGTGTTAGGAGTATACACTTGACGAAAGTGAATGGAATAACTAAATTGCACTTCCACTAAAGGTTTTGATTTCTAATTCTAATTTTACTCTAGCAATTATAAGCTAAGAAAAGAAACCGGAAGCGAATGATTGTTTTTGGTATTTTTTCGAATAGTTAAAAAGTCTAGGGATGTGACCATAACCCAGTTGTTCGCCTAATGAGTTAAATACATTAATACTTATTTTGTTGAATAGGGTGTATTATAGCTCTCAACTCTACGTTACCCACTCAATAGCTCCCGGTCAAAGAGTGATTTGCCCAATTTGGCTTTCCCAAGTCCAAATGTATATCAAACAAAATAGTTGATATGAGCTCAAGTTGGGTTCTCACTATCTCCAGTTTGAACCCTTTAATTAGGTTAATCAAACCCTCGATTAGCCCAATTCCTTGTTAGACAAGTTATCCTAGATTATGTCCCTCTTTCTCAAGTAGAGACCAAGTCAAAAAGGCATGAATCAATATTTGCAACCATTAATTCTAAAATTGAAGCATAAATAAAGCTAAATAATCAACACCCAATCATAAACAAACATTAAATTAAGTACCTGTAAGGTTTACACACTAGGGTTAGGTCAACCCTAGCAAGAATCTAGCGACTCATAGTGAGAACTGAAGACAATAGAGACGAAATGCTAATTAAACTCATAATCTAAGATTAAAATAATAAAATATAATGTTTAAACACTAAAATAGTCACAAATTTCCTTAAATGGAAAAATGTAACGGCTACAGCAGCTCAAACTTCGAAACTTAACCTAAAAATGTGATACTCGTCAATTTATAGTGGCCCAAAATTCGCTAACAAAAATGCCCCTCGGGAGGTTCTGCGGCCGCACAATTCTATGTGCGGTCCGCAGATTTCTTCAGTTAGCAAGATCTTGGATTCTACAGCCGCACAATTCTGGATTGCGGCTGCGAAGCATCTTCTGCGGCTGCACAATTCTTGTGCGGTCCGCACTTCAGCAAGGCTTCAGGTCTTGGTCTTTTGCACACTCTTTGAACTTGAATCATTTGTCAGTGTAAACCTTGTTCTACAGCCGCATAATTCATGTGCGGTCCGCACATTGGCCAAATTCCTGCTGCGCTCTTTCACTTGATCTGCAGCCGCAGATGGAATTCTACGGTCCGCACTTTTTTCTGCGGACCGCACTTCTTTAGTTTTGCGCCCTTTCTTGCCTTGTGATTCGGAACACAACTTTTTGAGTCGAATTTTATTATGGGAGACCAAACTTCCAACATTCCTGTAATTTGCACACTTTATTAGTTTGAGAACATAAATCAATACTTTTGGACTAAAACAAAAGCAAAAAGTTGCTAATAAGTAGTCAAAATTCCCATTTATCAGAACTATGTGTGGTCGAGGGGGTTAAGTGACAGAGAGAAGAGAGAGCAGAGAGAGTAGAGAGATGAGGGAGAAATTGGGCAGAAAAATGAGAGAGAAGTATTATTATTCAAACTTTATAGGCGACCCACAAGTTTTTAAAATGCTAAAAAGGCTCCATCCACCTTAACCCACCTATTTTAACCATTTTTCAACCCAAAAGAATAGAAAGAGAATGGGAGGTTACTTGACCAATTCAAGTGTTGAGCAGGTCGTCTTGACAATTTCCTTAGGATAGAGTCTAAATCTTTGATCCGCCCCAGTTTAATTTTTTTATAAACTAGAAAATATTTTTATAAACTTCATAGCATAGACAAACAAAAAGAAAATAAAGCTACAATGTCAGTTTTCCTTTAATCAACAGAGCTGTTGCGATACAAAGGACCCGTTTGTCCATAAAAAAAAAAATCCTTTTTTCGATTTTTTCTTCAAAAATATGTTTGTCTATGAAATTTTAAAAAAAATTTCGTAAATGAGTTTTTCAAAAACCAAAAAGTGGTTTTGATCACTTCTTCAAAAATTCCCCAAAAAAAAATCTCACTCAGAAAACTGCAATAGTTTTCAAATGAAATGCATGTCCAAACACTATTTTAAAATCCAAATATCATTTTACGATTTAACTCCTAATATAAATTTTTTTCAAAAATTATAATTTTTATGTCAAAACGCCTAGAAAGTTCCCCAACTCAGCAATAATGACCCTGTAAAAAGTTATCCTATTACTGTAATTTAATTAGGGCAGAATACGTGATTTACCCATTGAATCTTGAGGTCAAATCCCTCTGACACATATTTTCGATACGGGCAACCCTTTACACACTCAACATTTTCAAAGTGTCTCTAAGACACACCTGCTCGGTGCTTGACCACTTTGTTCCCGGAAAGTGTATGTCACACACCATGAATATTGTGACACATGTCATTAACTTAACAAAAAAAATTACATTTAAAAGTATCCATCTTCTTGAAAAAGAAAAACAAAATAGAAAAGCTCCATCACCTTCTTAGAGGGTGTTTGGATTGGCTTGTTTTAAGTGCTTATTGGCTTTTAAGCACTTTTTAAATATGTCTGGTGTTTGGCAATTGTAAAAAATGCTTAAAAATACTTACTTATAGGCATAAAAAGTACAAAAATAAGTCAAAAGCCAAAAATTGGGTATTACCAACTTATGGCTTTTGGCTTTTAGCTTAAAAACTACTTTTTATAAGACAATCCAAACACCCTGCTGATCTACCCAAGACACCATTTTAGCTAAAATTCATCTCTCAAAATGGCTCTAAACAGCAAAAAACTCCTCAAGTATCTTCTTCCTCAAATAATTTAAAAGACGAAAATCAACATTCCAGCGTGGTTATCAGCTTTGGTATGAATTAAAAACTAGATTTTTTTGGACCTGATTAACCAATAATGGATAATATTTATTTGTAGGTGCTTTCTTTCTCTGAACTTTTTGAATTCTCTTAAAAAAATTATTTTAATTTGGAGTTGGAAAATTTTAATTTTAATCACATGCTCATTGACTGTGCTTAATTTGAATTCTCTTCATTTAACTCCTTAATCCCTTTACATTCGAAGCTCTAATTTTGAACTTTGCTACATTGACGGTGTTTGAAAATTAAAACATTGGGGATTGTGATGAAGAATTTAAAATGGGTTTCATTGAATTAATGGCAAAGTAATGACTTTTTTCCTTTGTGGTTTATAGGTTTTATTTTTAAATCGGCGAGAATGGAAAAAATTTGGTGTAGCACAAATTGAGGTAGGTGATGTTGGGCGACGACAATGGAGGTGACAGCGGAGCTGCGATGAAGGGATGTTGAAGATGGAGGCTAAAAAACTTTTAAAACATTTAAGACTGATTAAAAAAATTGATAAAAAAAGGAGATAGATAAAAAAATAAGAAAATGAAAAGATTTGAATACATGGCGTCAATTTATAGCTCCATGCACAAAAAAGTTAATACTCATTCGCTTTTATTGGGTGTAAATCACGCAATGTCAGGTGAGCAAAAGTAATGATTTTTGATATACTTTTGGAAGGTTGTATATGTAAAAGGTTATTCGTATTGAAGAATGTATCGTAGGGATTTGATCTCAAGGTCAGGGGTAAAAACTACTCCCCGGATCTACAATAAGCGACCAATTTGCTTTAGGCGCACCCGTTAAGGAAATACAAAATTCTAGACAAATATAGTTAGTGTGACTAAACTACCCTTAATTAAATGTTGCAGCATAGTTAATGTGAGCAGTAAAAGACTATTTAGGGATACGTACATAAGGGTAATTTTGAAAAAATAAATTAAATTTTTTCTTAATTATATAAATAGACACTTATTTTAAATCAAAATAAAAAAGTAAATTGACCACTTATTGTGGACGGAGGGAGCATATAACGTGGCCTTTAATTAGTAATAACAAGTTAGTACTCTGTTTTGTTACTTCACATGTATAAACTTATTCCAAAAATGTTTATCTATAAATTTCTATTATATAGAAAAGGAAAGATGGTCAACCAAGGGCACATATGTCATTTCAGAAAAATTCTTACATTGTTTGTATTTCTTATATACAAAAGTGTCATTGATACACGCGGGCCCCATATTTCCCTAACCACAACACTCTTTGAATATACTGCTAATTAGACTACTTTTCCAAAGAGTACTACATGCAAATACTCACATTCTTTCTCTCATTTGGTAAATTAATTAAATTTGATTTAGTCAACTAGAAGTTTCCACAAAAAAGTAAAAATAATTTTTAAATAATAAATATCAATAAATATTTACAAGATTTTCGTATTTATCCATAGTGTTTTAAAGCAATTTAAAATTTAAAATTAAAAGTTTTCATCTATCCACACTATTTGAACGCAATTTCAAACTAAAAAATTTCATATTCAAAAGTAATTTTAAAAAGTATAGTTTATTATCAAAAGCTAATTTAAATGATGAGTTTTGTTCATATTGTACTAGGAGATTATCTCTTATATGCTTAATTGATGTGAAAATTTAATCTACATGAACTCATCTTTCAAGTTTTCAACTAGCAATAAATTGTATCAAAATATTGTTTGTTTTAATTTTTATATTGTTTCATTATGAAAATTAACATATGATAATCTATAGAAAAATAAACCCATTTCTCTTATCTCTTTAATTAAGAAAAAAAACTAAAATCCCTATAATTTATATTGACTTCTAGCAAATGTTTATTATTTTACCACCAGTTAAATTTTATTTTAAACGAGTTGTAATATTTATAATTTGAACTACTATATTGAATTACTACACTTTATATCATGTTAATATTTATTTAGTACCTTTGGTTCCCTTTGTTTGAAGTAGTAAATTGCCTCTTTAGGGATGCAAGTCTCCTTGGAAGTTCTCTTTATTTACTGTACTAAAAATTTCTCTTGATTTTTTTGTATAGTACAAGACATGAAGTACTATTATAGTAAGTTTTTTCATCTTTTATTGTATTATAAAGAATGATATTGTTCATTTTTTAACTTTCATCAAGTAGCTAATTATTCCCATTGTTGAAACTCATGCGAAACCAATTAAGATGTATTCAATAATAGTTTACACATAGATTGGTAAGCTTCTTATCCTAGAAAATTTGTTAATATAGATGACACTTGTAGCTCTAATATATTCTCTTGTAGAATATTCAAATATAGTGAAAAAATAATACCATTGACATCAAATTTTCAATTTGATGTTTATGTTTGACATGAATGTTAAAAATGAGTATTATGACACGTAGTCTTTTTATGTTAATTGGTGAAACTTAAACATGTTTTAATTTATAGTTTAATTTTTGTGTAAATTATTAAAATAAATTAATTATAAATTGATATCCCAATATCATTCTCTATCCATGATTAAATGAATATAACAAAGATCAATTTATTTATCACAATATTAACTGAGCCTATACAAATAATAATTTTAAGACTACAATGTAGGGCCCATATATGGGGCTTTCCTCATCTAGTAATACTAATAAATGCTTAATAGGTAGGAACAACACGAGAAACGTGTCTCACTTGGATTGGTTTAGTTTGGCGTGTCAAACCACGATTGGTTTTAGTACGTAAACCATCGTTGAGTGCCCCACTGATGAGCTACCAGTCTCGTGGCACTGCAAACTGGTAATAAATGGCTTCCACTCCATTATTGCCACAGTCGTTTCGAGTCAAAACCCCTCACTTTCCTTTTCTTTTATACTATAGTACATAATAATACTCGCCGATTTTCTAGTTGATCAAAGAATTAAGAAGAAATTAAGGGCAAAGAGAAATGGGTGAGAAGGGGTTGCAAACGCCGGCGAAGAAACTGTTTTTATGGGTTCGAAAGCAGTCGAAAAAGGTCAAGACCGTATTAGGTTTTGTCACAAGTCTAACTTTGTTGGTTACTCTCAAATTACTCATCCGTGATCACAATCACTTCTTCGTTTTGGCTGAGTTTGTTCATTTAATCGGACTCTTATGTTTGATTTACAAGTTGTCGACTCTCAAAACTTGCTCAGGTACTACTTACCCGATTAGCTCTTCTCTTTTTCTCTTTTTTCTGCTGTGGAATTTTGAAACTTATTGCTTTATGAGTGGTTTTCTTTTTATAGCCTTCGTTTCTCAGTCCTCTATCCGTTAAATTTTCCGTTGACCAAGAAATTTTTGGACTTTAAATGAGTGTCTTTACCAGGGAAACTTTTTCTTTTTTGGAGAATTATTCGATCGTCATAGAGATTAGACAAGAAAGACTTTTTCAATTATTAATTCTGCGTATCATCTTTATAACCCAATTTCTAAGTTATCTACAGTTTGACTGTAGCTCAACTAATGTGTATTTCTAAATGTTTTTCCTTTCACTTCTTTCGTGTCCACTTCTTTGTTATCTTGAAGTTGAGATATTTATCTTTCCCTAAAAGAGAACAAGCTCCAAAATTTGGGTTGTAACTGTTTCAAACAAACACCTTATTCTATATCAGTTTGCTGCATAATTAATCTAGCAATAAAATTTTAGGAGCATGCTTGGCTTTTGCTGTACTCTTCTTTTTGGTGGTTAGTGATAGGTGATTGGTTATATAGGGAATATCACATAACTATAAAATTACAATATCCTCATACTCTGCTACATCTTGTGCAATTACAATACAAGCTTCGCAGCAAACTCCTTTCGAATTCAACGTCCGTGGGCTATTACAGCATGAATTTATGGTTGATGTTTGTCTAATATCAACTTGAACCTTGTTGACATAAAAGAAGTGACCCGTTGAGAGCCCCCTTAAAAGGAACTAGCAAGTTTGTTCTGTTCTTAGCACGCGCCAATATATTTGCTTAGTGACATCTCAATAGTGATTCAGTATTGGCCTAAGCAATAAAAAGCACTTAAGTGGTGTAATTTTAACTTTTTAAGATTAATCTTGAAATATTTTGTATTATCCAATACAAAGTAATTCGTCAATATCTGGTATGCCTCTCTACTCCCACAGATTATAGGTGGCAAGGCATACTTTCTATATAAACCTGTTGTGTGAGATGTGCAATTTCAAGATCAAGTTGTTACAGCCAGAACTGCAATAGTTCAATTGTAGTATAATCCACTGTAATTCTTAATATTTTGTTCCAAATACTGTTCAGGTTTTCACGTTTCACCATTTATCTGTTGATCTTTCTTCATCTGCTATGATTAGGCCTCTCATTGAAGACTCAAGTGCTTACAGCGATATTTCTGGCTGTAAGAGTATTTTGTAGTTTCATCATGGAAGGAGATATACACACCATTCTAGATTTTGTTACACTTGTGGCAACATTGTGGGTTATATATATGATGAAGTTCAAGTTGAAGTCTTCCTACATGGCTGATCTCGATACCATGCACTATTGGTATTTGGTAAGTACATTTTTCTCTAGCGGCTTTCTGTTGTCCTGATTGTTGCTGCAACCAAAATATAGTTTTATACTTGTTCCTTGTGCGATTCACACATTGAACATAAAAGGAGATATGTGTTCATTTACCTTATTCATAATCTTTTATATTGTTTTATTCCAAACATGATCTTGTCTATCCTCCTTTTGCCACTGAATCACTCCAGAATTTTTTGATACTTAAGATGGATGTAAATTGTTTACTAAGAGAACAAGAAAAAAAAATACTGAAAGATGTTTTGGTACATGTATCATGGACAATAAAATATGAGTTAAATAATGTCAATGTATATGCGTGCTTGTAGGTTTTGTCAGTTGAATGGTTCTAAACAAGTAATAGAGATAATATAATGTATGTTATTGTGTAATGCATTTCTTTTGGGTGAGTTGGAGCGGTTTAATGTGACAAATTCCTCTGTTTAGAGCCGTCTAAAATTTTACACTGATACTCCTGAAAATCAAATTCCTCTGTTTTTGCTGCTATACTAATTAGACCTTGTAATATTACTTGATTTTTGTCATGATTAGATGTTCAACTAGCATCTGTTGCTTTGTGGGAAACATCTGTGGCTGTTCAATGTTGAAAATGTAGGAGAACTTTAAGACTTTGTAAGGTGAATTTATTTGTTTTTGTACATCGTTTAGTGATTGAGAATAATGAGATAATCGTAATTACTAGCTGGAAGGCTGTTTACAAGTTTATAGCCAATATGTAGCCACCTTGATATACTCTAGCTCACATTATGAGGATAACTCCAACATGTACCTAAACAACAACAAGAACATACCCAATGTAATCACAAGTGGGACCTGGGGAGGTAGTGTGTACGCAGACCTTAGAGAGGCTATTTCCGAATGAGAGCATATACAACACGTAGCTAGTACTGCCGACATCACAATTGACCTTTTCAATATTCTATTTTTGCAAATATGATGTAGTTTTCACTGTATTTTATACTTTACATGATGTACCTGGCAACTGGGCTAGCATGTTCGGTAGTTAAGTAGTTGACATCTATGTTTTATGACTGCAAATTCTGAGAGCTTTGTGAATAAGATGCTGTAATGTGGAATTAGGAAGTAAATTTGTTGAAGTTGCTTGAGCTTTTGGAAAACAATATATTCCTTACCTTCTTGATCATGATACATCTACTATGCCTGCTAGTATGCAAGATGGTCAGTAAAATTATTTGAAGTCCTTTAAGTTCCCAGTAAAATAGCTGCAGTGACATTTTTCTCCCATGTAACCTTTTTGCACAGATTGTGCCGTGCGCCATTGCAGCATTTTTTATCCATCCTACTACAGCTCATTTTTTCTTCTTCCGAATGCTTTGGGCTTTTTGTGTATACTTGGAATCTATCTCGGTGTTGCCTCAGCTTCGGTTGATGCAGAATGTTCAGGTTTGTATCAGTTCTATCCTCTGAGAAAAGAAAGCTTTTGATAAAAACCCATCTGCTTATAGTTCTTATTCTTGCATTTCAGATAATTGAGCCATTTACAGCTCATTATGTGTTTGCATTGGGTGTTGCAAGATTCTTGGGTTGTGCTCATTGGATTATTCAGGTTATTTTTGAAGTGTTATTTTGTGGCGTATAACTTTCGTATTAAGTAGAGCACTTGTCCAAGCCCCCGTCCCTTTTTTTTTCTTCCCATAATTCAATAGACTTAAGAATTACACCTATTCATATACAGGTCTATGACACTCGTGGAGCATATTTATATCTGGCTGGAAGGGGTTACTTCTGGATACCTATGGTCTTTTTGGCAGAAATCGTCCAAACGTTTATCTTGGCCGATTTCTGCTATTATTACATAAAGAGGTGAGCCACTGTAGCTCTTCAGCAATTCAATTGCTTTCTTGAGCATATCTGACAAATCCATTTCCTCTCTTTTCTTTCTTATATTTGCAGTGTCATGAGCGGTCAACTTTTAGTCCGCCTGCCTCAGCCAGTATAGAAGTTCGAATTACCTAGAGTCTGTAACATATGTTGATAACTCTTATGTTATGGTGTGGATATGTTGCTTCTTCTACCTCTTATCTTGTCCCACTCTTGCCAATGCAAGTGGATAAATAAATCTGCTAGATGCATGGCCATGTCTTGGTTCTTGATGTCTCTAAGCACCTATATTTCTGGAGTCATTTTGTACTATGCTAAATTCGCATAGCCATGCTGGGCATCCTTCCTCGGTGGGTCGTTATTCAATCTTTTAAAAAGATAAAGGAATAGGCTTTGGCCTTGTTTTGAATCGCCAAAATTTCACGGTATAGCCAGTTTTCGGACTGGTCAATCAAAAATAGCCAGCGTTTACCAAGTCAATGAAAAATAGTCACCGTTTTGCTGCAATAGAGACCGGTCCAGCATAATATACTGGAGTTCGGTGCACTTGTGTATGAACTCCAGCATATTATGCTGGACCGGTATACTTTGCTGGCTCCAGTATAATATACTGGAGACTGGAGTACTGGTGCTCCGAACTCCAGTATATTATACTGGACCATTATACTTGTTGGAATTCCAGTATATTATGCTGGAGTTCTAGTGTATTTATGGTGGAACTCCATCATATTATGTTGGAATTCCAGTATACTATCATGGAACTCCAGTATAATATGCTGGAATTCCAGCAAAAATAATTATGCGATAAAATTTAGTATCGTCTTATCTCTTGTTTGATTATTAATTCTTGGATAAGCTATCCAAAGATTAAAAATAGTTGGGTATTGTAATTCCAATTAGTAGAGAAATAAGTTATACCTGTCTCGGGGTGGAATAATAATCTCAAATAGTAGCGGGATAACTTATACCTATCAGAGGGTGGAATAAAAATTTCAAAATAAGTTATCTCGAGGTAAAGCAGTAAAATTGGCATTTTTAGGATTAATACAATATGCCAAACAATCAATAGAAAGTAATATCAAGATAATTAACCTCAGACATAATCCCTAAAAGAATCCTTAAGGTCATTCACTCGATTCCGGAATAAGTGACTACGACAAGGTGTGTGTTTTTACTTCTGGCTATTAGAAATAGGGAAAATATTAGCTATGTTCATTTATAAGTAGCTCATTATAAAAATTGGCTAATTCATAAAATATTATTAATATTAGTCACGGATATTACTAATATTAGCCAATTAGTTGTTTGTAGAAAAAAAAAAGTCAAATTTTTTGCTTTCTTTTGAGTGGGTGTTATTAGAATAGATTGGGTACATCTTAAGAAGCTTGAATCTCAGTTTTGGAATGATTTGGTGAAGTTTTGAAGTGGTTTGAATTGAAAAATCGAAGTAAAAACTGAACATAAAAAAATATGTGTATCAGACTGTGTATCATTTGTGTATCACATGTGTATCATATTTCTATCACATGTATATCCATGTATACCCGTGCACGCGATACATGCGTGATACATGTATCGTAGAAGAATTTTTTGAACTCGATCTAATAACGAATTTTGATACAAAACCAGTCCAAATCACCTCCAATATTTCTCAAATTTTGTATATTGACTTATCTATATGTTTTCAATAAATCTCAACTATACCCATTGAAAAAGTTCCTTTTTTGCTTAGATTTTTGGAATATTATATGTGTGTGTATATATATATATATATATATATATATATATATATATATATATATATATATATATATATATATATAT
>NW_017671737.1:0-37166 GCF_001879085.1 Nicotiana attenuata | reverse complement strand
TATATATATATTACTAACTCATCCATGAAATTTTCTTTCTGTCTTGCATCTAATGTTGCTAATCACACTTCAAAAAATATGGAAGGTGATTTTTGCATGTGATTCTTAGAGAGAAAGAACTTTATTTATTTATTTTTTAAATTTTTATATGTGCTTGGCTAGTTTTGGCAAGTCTATGACTAATGGCTAGAGGTTGGTAAGTTGAGACTTATTTGGGACAATTGTGTAAGTTTCCTTAGAAATACTAGTCTTAGGGTACGCGCTTTGCGCGTGTTTTTCATGTCAATGAGTAAATTATTTTTTAAAAATAAGATAATTATTGAATTAATGTATTTAAATTATAAAATAAAATATATATTAAGTGTTTTCTAACTCCGAGGAAAGTTTACTCATTTAGAATATAATTTTACAATTGTTGAGTAAATTTTACCATTTAAAATATATTTTTATTTATATTGTGCATGTGTTTTGAAGGTTGAAATAAGTATTGACTGTAGTCGTCAAATATTATACAAACAAATCAGTAAATGAAACTTTATTTGGTTTTAAAGCTCTAAATATTAAACATATTAACATTAAAGATATTATTATTAAAATAGACTACACTTTAATGGCATAAGTATATTTTTCAAGAAAATAAATATATAAGATAATGCATATACAATAGTTTAATTATTTAATTTGATAAAAAAAGTGTATATTGGATGGAACTTTGAAATGCTTTATAAAAATATGATATGTACATTCCTAATGTGTATGTACTTACAAAAAAAAAGTATGGAGGAAAAGAAAAAGAGCAAAACCTTTATAATTGATTCCTATGTAGTAATTCAAGTAAGAAAAACTTTAATAAGAAAAGTTTTAAATGATTTAAAAGTGTTAAATATTAGAAAAATAATAAAATGACTATTTACCAATATAAACTCTATTTTAAAAGTGCTTAAAAGACGAACAATATTTTGTTAAGATATTGGATTTTAACTAATTAGTTAATTCACATACTTAATTATTTATTCTCAATAATAAGAAATGTACTGTTTGTTAATTCAAATGCGTAATATTACTTCATCCCAAATTTTAAATTGTTTAACTACATCTACACTAATGTTTAATTGTGACTATATTTGTATCTAATAAGAATTTTATGTTCAAAAGATAGAAAAATCGGTTTGAGGTTCACTTGAAATTTTTTAGGTTAGTTTAAAGTCCTAATATTAGAATTCGGTCGTTACATGTGTTACCGCTCCGTTTTCCCCATTTCTGCTTTATTATGCTTTGTTTATCCGTATTATGTGGTATCGGGTTAGTCGGTTCGAGTTCGGAATGGTTTTGGTAAGGTTTGACACACTTAGTCTCTTTTGGGTAAGCTTAAGTTGGAAAAGTCAACCGGATGTTGACTTATGTGAAAAAGGGCTCGGATGTGAATTCCAATGGTTCGGATAGCTTCGAGAGATGATTTGGGACTTAGGAATGTGATCGGAATGTGTTTTGGAGGTCCGGAGTAGCTTTAGGCTTGAATTGGCGAAAATGGATTTTTGGCGTTTTCCGGTTGATAGGTGAGATTTTGATATAGGGGTCGGAATAGAATTCCGGAAGTTGCAGTAGGTCTGTTGTGTCATTTGGGATGTGTGTGCAAAATTTCAGGTCATTCGGACGTGATTTGATAGACTTTTTGATCAAAAGCGTAATTCAAAAGATTTTTGGAACCTTAGGCTTGAAATCGATGTGTTTTGGTTGATTCGATGTTGTTGGAGGTGTTTTGAAGATTGGAATAAGTTTGAATAGTGGTATATGACTTGTTTGTGCTTTTGGTTGAGGTCCCGGGGGCCTCGGAGTGATTTCGGATGGTTGACGGAAGATTTGAATTTGGTTTTGGCAGCTGAAGATGTCCCATTGCTGTCATAACCGCACCTGCGGCTAGGGGACCGCAGGTGCGGGCACGTAGAAGCGCCCAGATGGTCACATATGCGGAATTGTCCATGTGGAGCTGGGACCGCAGAAGCGGCTGCTCGATCGCACCTGCGGTAGCGCAGGTGCGGCTTCTTGATCGCAGGTGCGGAAATGGGCGCATTAGTGAAAATCGAAGATGCGGTGCATTTGACCGCAGAAGCGGTAGCGCAGAAGCGGAGGAGGGGCTGCAGGTGCGAAAACCGTGGGCCAGAAAGTATATAAACCCTCCTTCGCGATTTTCAGCCTTTCTTCACCAATTTAAATCGATTTTTTGAGCTTTTGGGGGATTTTGAAGAGGGAACTAGAGGGAACTTTGTTGAGGTAAGAGTTTTGATCATAAAACTCGTTCCTATGGTGTTATTTCATTGATTAGACTTGAAATTTATGGAAATTCATGGGTAAATATTGAAGAAACTAGGGCTTGAGATTGGAGACCGAGAATTTGGGATTTGAGGGGCCATTTGTTGTTGGATTTTGGTAAATTTGATATGCATGAACTCGTGGGAAGATAAGGATTCCATTGATGTTAATTTTGTCGGATTCTGAGATGTGGGCCCGGGGGTCGGGTTTGGTTAATTTCGGGATTCGTGTCGTAAATTGATTATTTTCGCATGGGCTTCGTTCCCTTAGCATATTTTGACGTCATGATTCTGATTTTGGTTAGATTCGAAGCGAGTTGAGGCCGAGACGAGAGGCAAAAGCATCGCGGGCTAGAGATTGGACTGGATAGAGGTAAGTAATGATTGTAAATGTTGTCCTAAGGGTATGAAACCTTGGATTTCACATCATTGTGTTATTTTGAGTGACGTACAGGCTAGATGACGAGCGTGGGGTTGTGCACCGTTGGGGACTGTGACTTAGTCCGTCCCGTATGACTGTTTATCTGCGTATTTGATTGAAAACTGTTTGCTGTCATCATGTTTTGGGCTGAATGCCATATGTGGGCCTCGTGCCAGGATTTTTACTACTGTTCCTCACAGTTTTGACTTAGTATTTGTATTCAGTCATGCTATAATCTACTGTTTTCACAACTCAGCCATCTTTACTCGTTATGATATTTTAAATGATATTTTGGGCTGAGCATCATGTTTTACTGTTGCCCGTGTGGATTGTGAGATTCTGACTGAGTAAGGCCGAGGGCCTGTATTGTGAGGATACTATGGGATCGAGCTGCGCGTCACAACATGTTGTACTGATTGTGATATATGAGAGTCCGAGGGCCAAATTTATTATGCCACGAGGTGGCTTGTGATTGATAAAAGGCTGAGAGCCTGTTGATTATTCCACGAGATGGCTTATTATTCCGCTTGGGCCGTAAGGGGCACCTCCCGGAGTCTGTACGCCCCCAGTGAGCGCGAGTACCTAGCGAGGGCTGAATTGTTTCCAGCAGGCTTGTTCGGAGATTGACTAGGTAGCTGCCCGGCGTTCGCAGCCCAGTGCTTCTCCTTCCTACTTTCATTTCGTTTGTTCTAGCTTCGTATTAGACTATGTTGTCTTTTTATACTCTTAGAAAGATTTTAGATGCTCATGACTAGTGACACCCCGATATCGGGCTGTGTTTGTTTCCACATTTCTTCTATTTCACTTTGTTTTTGGGATTTATCACTTATTAATGATTGACTATGAATTATTATAACTGTTAATTGGTTTTTGGGAGTTTGTGTCGGGTGGCTTTGTTTTACGAGAGGCGCCATCACGATCGGTTCCGGCCTGGGGTCATGACAAGTTGGTATGAGAGCCTAGGTTACATAGGTCTCACGAGTCATGAGCAGTTTTAGTAGTGTCTCGTGGATCGGTACGGAGACGTCTGTATTTATCCTCGGGAGGTTGCAGAACCTTTAGGAAAACTTCATATTCTTGAAATTCTTGTCGTGCAATCTGTTGATCCGAGTACTAAACTTCTGTTATTCTATTCTATCACAGATGGTGAGGACACGAGCGACCGGTCGGGATGGACGACCACCAGTACCACCAGCTGGGTCCACTAGAGGCTGAGGACGCGGTCGAGGCCGTGGTAGGGGCAGAGGTGTAGCCCGTACAGCAGCAAGGGCAGCACCTGCAGATCCACCAGCCGCCCCAGTTCAGGATCAGGTCCCAGTTGTGGACACCCCAGCAACACCAGCTCAGGCACCAACTGTGCCCATTGTGATTCCAGGTCTTCAGGAGACCTTGGCCCAGATCTTGACCGTGTGTACGAGTCTTGCTTAGGCGGTCGCAGTTTCTACTACCGCAACTACTTCTCAGGCCGGGGGAGGCACTCAGACTCCCGCCGCCCCGCACACCCGATTAGGTTGTTCAGGGATTGCAGACACCGAGGCACCACTAGCCCAGCCGGTGGCAGCTGCTTAGGGTTACGTAGCTCCAGTTATACCAGAGGACGAGCAGCGCAGATTGAAGAGGTTTGGCAGACTCCAGCCCCCGACTTACAGTGGTGCAGAGGGCGAGGAAGCCTAGGGTTTCTTGGATTGATGTTAGAGGATTCTTCGCACCGCGGGTATTCTGGAGACCAGTGGGGTCGCATTCATGACTTTTCAGTTTACGGGAGCTGCCTTCACTTGGTGGGAGGCATATGAGAGGTGTAGGCCTGCGGGTGCGGCGCCTCTTACTTGGTAGCGATTCTCCGCTCTCTTTTTGGAGAAGTATGTTCCACAGTCCCGCAGGGAGGAGCTGCGTGTAGGCAGTTCGAGCAGTTGCGACAGGGGGATATGACTGTGACACATTATGAGATGAGGTTCTCCGAGTTAGCTCGTCATGCTATTTGGTTGGTTGCTACGGAGAGAGAGAGGATCAGGAGGTTCGTTGATGGCCTCACATATCAGCTTAGGATTCTCATGACCAGGGAGAGGGTGTTAGGTGATACGTTTAAGGAGGTTGTTGATATCGCTTGTGAGATTGAGTCAGTTCGCTGCCAGGAGCGCGAGGTGAGGGAGGACAAGATGCCTCGAGGATTTGGTAGTTTTAGGGGTGCTCCTTCGAGGGGTCAGTTCCAGCACGGGAGAGGCCGCCCATTCAGGCATGGTCAGTCAGATCGCCCAGGTTATCGTGGGGCATCATCGGGCCATGGTTCTCATGGTTTTCAGCAGGGTCATTCCTCACTCAGTCCCTTCCAGCCCAGGGTTCATCCCGTGCTCCATCAGTTCAGGACTCTTCTGCGCCAGGTGCGTCTACTAGTCATTCTGGTGCTAGGGGTCCTCTTCAGTCCCTGTCTCCGGCACCAATGAGTTGTTATGAGTGCGGAGAGTTGGGACATATGTGGAGGCAGTGTCCTCGTCGCCTTGGGGGTTCATCGCAGCAGAGGGATCAACCCTCAACTTCGGCACCGGTTACTTCACCATACATCTAGACAGCTAAGGGTGGAGGACAGTCATCTAGGGGTTGTCACACCTCCTTTTTCACTACTACACCCCGCGAAGGGTATAATAAAAGGAGTTTTTTCCAATTAAAGGACAATCGAAATGGGATTCGTTTATTAAGAGATTCAGAGTCGCCACTTGGGAGATTTATGGTGTCCCAAGTCACCGGTTTGAATCCCGAATCGAGGAAAGGGTTTGACTCTGTATTACAGTCGCGAACCAGAAATCCGAGTAAGGAATTCTATTAACCCGGGAGAAGGGGTTAGGCATTCCCGAGTTCCGTGGTTCTAGCACGGTCGCTCAACTGCTATATTTGGCTAAAATCTGATTTTAGTACATGTTATCCTATTGTGCAATTTTAAAAATTACTTACCGCTTTTAATTAAAAAATTTTAAGAAATTGAACGTCGTTTAAAAATGCGTTTTTGGATCACGTCACATGAAATGCACCCGGATCCTCGATACATTTCATTCGACGTTTTGGGATTTGGATTTGGGTCGCATGAAATGCACACCCGAATTTAGGAAGGTAAAATTATTAAAGAACGCGCCTAAAGTGGCTAACGGGTTATTATCTTTGCGGAGGGCCGTGAAATTCGCTAAACGCCACGCCCCGAATTCTAAGTATTTTAATATAAGCATTTAGTGAGGGCCCCGCAATTTATGCATTTTGTTTGGCGAGGCTCGTCTCATCTTTTATTTAAAGGCCATCCTAGAGCAAACTATAATTGTCTATTTATTTTGTCTCCAAAAGGGGCCTAGTTAATTAATATTATCAATGCTATTATTTAAAGTGACCAAGGAATTTGGGCCTCAAGTTCAAGTCCACACTTGAACAAAAGGCAAACCTCTTAATTCAAGCATGCTACTTAACTAGAAGGCCCAAAGCCTATATCATAAAATTGATCCCATAACTCTAAAGTGACTTTAAATCTTCAGCATTCTTTTGGGCCTCCAAAGTCAGTTCAGTAATGTGGAAACATGATCAGAGTTTCGTATTTGGGCATTTAGACAACAAATTTTAGGCCCAAACTTAATCAAATAGGAAGCTGCTAGGTTTTGGCCTTCCCGGGCACACAACCAAATATTGACCCCCTGTATGGATCTTCAGCTGTTAATTTTAATTCACAGCAGCTGGAATAGAAGGCTGATCTAAATTCCAGAAGTTGATTTTTATCAAATAACTTCGAAACCAATTATTACATGAATATGCAACTCACACAATTAACCAAATCTGTTGAATTAGAAATTCCAAAGCCAAATCAGTTTAAATCAGCACATTATGATGATTTTTATGTATGAATTTGGGCCTTTGAACGAACAACGAATTATCCAGTGTAATTTAAGCCAAAAAATGCCTGATTTTACAGTAATAAGCAAGCAGCCCAGTTTAGATTCAATTTTTCTAGTCGGTAACGTAACAAATCTGAATTAATTCATACTACAGCTGACATTTGCTAACTATTCACCATAATTCGAATGTCCGATGATTAACTACAAATGAAGATCTAGAATCAGTTTCATTCTATTACTAAGGCTAATGACTAAACTAATCACAAAAAATAAAATTATTAAGGCTAATGACTGACCGACAGTTCAACAATCCAACAGTTTATTAACAGTCCAAAAAAGTCCTAATTATACAGTCCATAGTCTAAGTTAGTGCAAATCGAAGCTAAGCTATACTAAGCAAATACACATCAACTAGTATCTATTTTAACTACAAATATATAATAAACTAAATGAACACAGAGCTGGAGGCCAAGGCATGAATACTTTTATTTCATCTTTCAATTCAAGGCTACATCAAAGCTAATTCAAGTGTGTACCTGGAATATAATGAAGCAGAAAAGAAGATCAGAGTTAGCAGCAATTCAAGTGACCAGCAGGAGCAAGTAGCAATTCACAGCAGCAAATCAATTGACCCAGTACCAACTCCAAACAATAAATCAACCAAAAACAGCTTGAATGTACTCAAACAACTCGAACTTGACTCAGGAACACTGGAACTCAAAATGACATTTGAACTTCCATTTAATCTAAGAAAGAGATGCAATGTAACAGTATTTTTTTGAGTTTTCTGTTGTATTTACTTTTTTGTTTTTAGTTTTTTGAAGGGATTAAGATCGAAGAGAAATTTGAACTATAAGAGTTTAGATTTTGAACTTCTTTTTATTTAAAATTTAAATCTGGATGCTATAGCTTGCAGGAGGGGTTTTTTGGGGAAAGTTTGGAGGCTGGAAGTTTTTTGGAATTTTTTAGATTCTGAGACCTGTTAACTAAGGCACTAGACATGCCTTTTATAGGTAGAAAAAGGGGCAGAAGGTTCTAGAATTCTTCACTCATTTTCCCCCTTTTTATTTCAGAATTTAGTCAATAATCCCTAAGGTTCTGACTTGTTGCTCAAGTTATGGCCACTAAACTATTGAAATGTATACTAAGGCCCTATTCTAGAAGAGTCTAGGGTATTCTATCTGTTACTACAGGATTCTTGCTCTTTGAAGTGTCCAAATTACCCCTTTTGTTCACCTAGAATTACTTAACCTAGGTCAAAATTAAACCATCCCTTTTACTACACCATGGAACTCAGCTATAACCAAAATAACTCTGAAGATTAATCCTAGTTCATGCTATTATTAAACTATCCATTAAGCCAAAATAATAATCAACCACAGAAGTGAAAAGAACCATTAACAAGTCCTGAATTCCAAAAACTCTGGATTCAACTGAATTAACTGAGAACACTAAAAATATAAACAAGACAAAAATCAAATTCAATCAAACTAATCAATAAAAATAAAGATTAAGCACTGAACATGGTTTAACTAATAGAAAAATCAATCAAAACAAAAAACTGAACTAGAAATTGAGCTATTCCTAACTAATAACAAAATTACAGAATAATATTCATGCTAATCATTATCAGTGAACTAAACTTCAAACAAACATGAAGATAAACAAATAAGAACAAACAAAACAGATTTGACTACTGATCCTAAACGGAATGTCAAAACAGAAAGGAAAACAAAACCTAGATTGATTAATTTTGAAAAAATAATGGTCATGGAAGAGAAACAAATGAAAAAGACCAAAGAAAACTCGCCTATGAGATCCTAGAGTTCTGCCGCTTCTCGGATTTGAAATTGGAACAGCTCCAACAATATTTGAACGTCACTGGTGGTGGAATCTTCATGAGGAGAGTGAGGAAGCCAGGTGATATTGATTTGACGAGGATTGGTTGATTTAGGGTTTTGACAAAATCTTTGATTTAAGATTCGAGGACTTCGGTGGGGATTTGAGGAAAAGGGTTTATGGATTTGAAGAGAGGAGGGTGAGGAGACTCTGTGGTGTTATTTTGGCGGTGAACGGAGCCGGCGCCACCGTGTGCGGCGGAGATTCAATTTAGGGTTTTGTAGATTTGGGGCGTTTGGTTGGGATTTGAGAGGAGTTGGTCATGGATTCGTATTGAGGGGGTTAAGACGGTGTAGGGGTGTAATTTTGAGCGGCTTTGAAGCATTGCCGCCGGCGGAGACGATTTTCGGCCGGCGGCCCATGGCGGAGGCTGGCGGAGACGGTGGGGATGAGGGTTGTACGAGGAAGATGACTTTGTCTCTAACTTTTGTGAAGAAATTATTACATTTTTATGTCATTTCTTTGAATGGATCTGGACCGTTGAATTGAGGGAGATGAACGGACAGGATTCTTTGACGCCAAAACAGCGTCGTTTCATCTTTAAGAGGGCAGGCCCTGGGGCTATTGGGCTGGGTAAATCAGACAGGTTTGGGAAGGGTTGGTTTGGGCTAAGACCAACATTGGCCCAAAAAATGGGTAATCCATGAAGGCATTTTTATTTTAATTTCCTCTTCTTTTCTTTTTCCTTTTCATTTTTCCTTTTTTCTTTTATTTTCCATATTAAACTAAAAAATCTTGAATTAAAACTGAATCAACCTACTAAACCCAATTAATTAATTCTAATAATTGTCACAAAATAATCAAATACCAAAAAGAAAACTACCAAAATTCCAAAATTAAAATTGAAACAAGAGTAAACTATTTTTATTATTTTTGTAATTTTGTAAAAATTCCTTATTACTAATTGATTCCCCAAAACATGTATAATCAAACCTAAATGCATATTTTTATAATTTTGTATGAATTAAAATGCACAACCAAAAATTCAAACAATTAACACGAAATGCCATAAAATTCACAAAATTGCAGATAGTAAAAGAAAATATTTTGTTTTGGAATTATGGGAGTAATTCATTTAGGGCAAAAATCACGTGCTCACAGCTGCCCCTCTTTGCTCGGGAACACGAAGAGTTCTCGGGCAAAGATAAGTGAGCGGATACGAGCGATTATTGCCCGTTTGAAACTACGTGTGAAGCATTTTTGAAAGAGTTGGCCGCATCCTGCTTCTGAGGTTGCCTACATATCCTTGGCTAAAAAAGAATCGGGTTAGTGTAGTTCGGGAAGGTTTGGTAGCTGGGACTACCGAGAGCTGTGATTTCACTGTTGTTGCTGCTGCTACTGCTTGCTGACCTCCTTATTACACCGTGTCAAAATAAAAAAAGGAGCTAGCCTAAGCTATGATCTATGAATTACAAGAAGGTCCTATCTATGTCTTCAAACTTGCTCTTGTGTTGCCTTGAACTTGTATTCTTCCGATAGCGTTCTTGCGTTGTTGCCTTGAATTGTGGCCGGAGATGTTTCGCTATTCCTCCGAGTGATGCTTGACTGCTGAAATTTGAAATATATGCCTCTATTCTCCAGGCGGGCTCCTGATTGCTGACACTTGAAAAATATTCCCTTGTTCTCCAGGTGGGCTCCTGATTGCTGAACTTGAAAAGTATTCCCTTGTTCTCCAGGTGGGCTCCTGATTGCTGAACTTGAAAATTATTCCCTTGTTCTCCAGGTGGGCTCCTGATTTCAACAAAATAGACAAACAAAGAAAATTTTCTGCCCCAGTTTGGTGGCTGGGCGCATCATGTTATCCAATATCAACACTTGAACGCTAAAATTTGAATTGTACTTCCTTTGTTCTCTAGGTGGGTGCCTGACTTCTGAACTTGAAACGTATTCCCTTGTTCTCTAGGTGGGCGCCTGATAGCTGAGCTTTGAAATGTATTCCCTTGTTCTTCAGGTGGGCGCCTGACTTCAACAAAATAGACAAACAAAGAAATTTTCCCTGCCCCCAGTTTGATAATTGGGCACATATGTGAGTGTTAAACTGAATCGTATTGCCAAATGTTACTAAAAATTTGAAAGCTAGGTCCTATTATCCAGGTAGGTCCTGACAACTCTTAGCAAAACAACAATTTTACATCTAAGCTATGTCTTTTAAAGGTATGACTTCCACTATATCTTGTTATCTAAGCAGACCTTAAACTACGTCCCATTATCCAGGAGGGTCCTGAAAATCAAAATTCAAGTCTTATCTTAAGAGTGCCAATTCTACGGCTGAATTATACTATCCTACAACAGTATCTTGTTATCTAAAGGAGATCTTATAACTGTGTCGCATTATTCAGGAGGGTCCTGACAACTCCTAACTGAATCCTATCTTAAACAAGCAACTTTGAAACCAACTTATGTTCCTTGGGGTACATTTATGCTAAATTATGCTACTCATGATTGTTTTGAAATTTAAACTAAGTCCCATTTTCCAGGAGGGTCCTGAGAGTTTACGGTCAAACCTGTTTGGTGCTTGCTCTTCCCCTACGGAGAGTTCCTCCGAAACAAACGAACTTTCCGCCCCTGTTTCAATCAAAGAAAGACCTTGTTAATATAGAATAGTGGCTAGTTGCTGGCATTCTTGCTAGGTACGTCCCTGCTGCTGGGCTTTATGCCGACCCGCTTCCCTGGACTTGCCTTGAACCCTCCCGACTTCCTGACCGAATTTCAACCCCCTGACTTTGATGACCCAAGTGTTCTATCCCGTATTATTGTTTTTATGTTTTTGACCCCTCTATTCGAAACTTCGCTTCTTCCCCACCATTATCTGATTAATCCATCGATGAAACTTCCAGTGGTCCTTTATGACTTACTTTGCCTTTTGACATCTTTGACTTATTCTGGCCCTGTTGTGTCGTACAACTAGGAAGCTGGTAGTTAGCGCTGACATTCCTCCCTTTTATTTCGAACAGCACTGACACTGAAACATCATAAAGACAAACCCCGAAAGAATGAAATACAACGACCTCGAGGGTTAAGGATAGAAAAAACCCAAGAACGGATGATGTGTAATGAAGAAGGAAGAGAATAAGACTTATCTGAGTGGAACAACTGGTACCATTGAGCATGCCATGCATTTTGGATTAACCGGCCCAATCTGCCCAACCAATCAACTTTCGATTGCCACATTTGCTGTTCCAGACTTTCATAACCTGATTTTCACCCAAACCCAAACCTTACTCGTCTTGCAATGTCTTGAGCAGCTTTCGACCGCCGACTTGTCTCGTTTGCCTATCTGAAAAACTCACCTTCGCCTTACGGTGCCCGTGAGGGTTTTCACCAATAAGACTCTCTCATTTTTAAGTCCCCTCAACTCACTTCGCCTTACGGTGCCCGAGAGGGTTTTCACCAATAAGACTCTCTTAGTTTTTAATTTCTCTCATCTCCCGTCGCCTTATGGTGCCTGTGAGGGTTTTCACCGATAAGACTCTCTCATTTTTATCATTTTTCTTCTTGTACCGGAATGTTGCCCCTGACATGAATCACCTTTACTTGCTCGTCTTGGCACTTTTTAAAGACTGATCAGAAGGTCTTTCTTTGGACCGTAATGCAGGCTTTGGATGGGGTTAGAAAGAAGGGTATAAAAGGCTCAAAATAACTTAACATGGGTTAAAAGTTACAACTTTCGGAATCAAATTTCTCACAGCGACCACAACTTCTGCCCCAGTTTCTTTCATGGGGACTTTTGGGATTTTGTTTTGGTGTGACTGAACCTCAGGGAGAGGCTGCCTACGTACCCTTTCGGGATCAAGTCAAACGTAGTTCAGGTCATAAAATTACTTCGTTGTTGCAATCTTTCCTTTTCTTCCACTTTTCTTTTCTTTCTCTTCATTTCTTTTTCCTTCTTTTTCTTTTCTTCATTTTCCTTTTCTCTCTTTTTCTTCTTTTTTTCTTTTCTTCTTTTTTTCTCTTTTCTTTTTCCTTTTCTTTTCTTCTTCTTTTCCTTTTCTTTTCTTTTTTCTTCGCTGATTTTCCTTGCTCGGGCACCCGAATTGTTATTAATTCCGAAAGAGGGGTACGAAAGATAATAAATGAGGCTCAAAAGGGATAACAAAGGATAAAGTGTTTGGATAGCAGAACAAAATGCCTTCGTCATTTCAATCTCAAGAATATGCCAAATACAATAAGTACAATTAAACCAAGAAATCATACATAGTATCGCTTGACTGCATAAGAGTTGATAGCCATTTCTACACATTTTCCTTCCACATCTGTCAAATATAATGCGCCATTGGACAACACTCTGGTTACAACAAATGGCCCCTGCCAGTTCGGCGCGAACTTTCCTTTTACTTCAGCCCAATGAGGTAAGATACGTCGCAATACCAATTACCCTACTTCAAACTTCCGCGGACGCACCTTCTTGTTATATGCTCTTGCCATTCACTGTTGGTACAACTGACCGTGACATACTGCTGCCAATCTCTTTTCATCAATCAAACTTAGTTGTTCCAAGCGCGCTTTAACCCATTCAACATCATCAATTTCCGCCTCGGCAATAATCCGAAGGGACGGGATTTCAACCTCTGCGGGTATTACTGCCTCAGTGCCATACACCAGTGAATAAGGAGTCGCCCCTACTGAAGTGCGGACAGTAGTGCGATAGCCTAAAAGGGCGAAAGGTAACTTCTCATGCCATTGCCTGGACCCTTCTACCATTTTCCGAAGTATTTTCTTGATGTTCTTGTTAGCTGCTTCGACCGCTCCATTCGCCTTAGGACGATATGGGGTGGAATTAAGGTGCGTGATCTTAAACCGCTGACATGTCTCTGCCATCAAATGACTATTGAGGTTGGCACCATTGTCCGTGATGATTACCTTCGGGATCCCAAACCGACAGATGATATTTGAATGCACAAAATCGACCACTCCCTTCTTGGTCACAGATTTGAAGGTTTTCGCCTCCACCCACTTAGTGAAATAATCAATAGCTACCAGAATGAACCTGTGCCCATTTGACGCTGCTGGCTCGATCGGCCCAATGACATCCATTCCCCAAGCAACGAAAGGCCATGGTGCCGACATTGTATGCAATTAGATGGTGGAGAATGAATCAAGTCTCCATATACCTGACATTGATGACACTTGCGCACGAAACTGATGCAATCCCGTTCCATAGTAAGCCAATAATAACCCGCTCGGAGAATCTTCTTTGCCAATGCATATCCACTCATATGAGGTCCACAAACTCCCGCATGTACCTCGGCCATGATAACTGTAGCCTGTTTAGCATCTATGCATCTCAATAAACCAAGATCTGGAGTTCTTTTGTACAACACTCCTCCACTGAAGAAAAAACCGCTTGCCAAGCATCGAATTGCCCTCTTTTGATCCCCTGTGGCCTGTGCTGGATATATTCCCATCCTGAGGTATTCTTTGATATCATGGAACCATGGTTCACCATCAAGTTCTTCTCCTACCATGTTACAATAGGCGTGCTGATCGCGGACCTGAATCTGCAAAGGGTCCACATAAGCCTTATCTGGATGATGCAACATTGACGCCAAAGTAGCCAAAGCGTCGGCAACCTCATTATGAATCCTTAGAATATGCCTGAAATATATTGATTGAAATCGTTGACAAAGTTCATGCAAACACTGCCAGTACGGTATGAGCTTCAAGTCTCGTGTTTCCCATTCCCCCTAAATCTAGTGCACCAGAAGATCCGAGTCACCCATGACCAAGATTTCCTGGACACCCATGTCTATAGCCAACCTCAAACCCAAGATACACGCCTTGTATTCAGCCATGTTATTGGTGCAATAGAAATGAAGTTGAGCCGTAACAGGGTAGTGTTGCCTTGTCTCGGAAATCAGTACTGCTCCTATCCCGACACCTTTGGTGTTGGCAGCCCCATCAAAGAACAGTTTCCATCCAGGCTTCTCGACTTGTTCTAATTCTTCAACATGCATTATCTCCTCATCGGGGAAGTATGTCTTCAAAGGTTCATATTCATCATTAACTGGATTCTCGGCCAAATGATCAGCCAACGCTTGTGCTTTCATTGCAGTCCAGGTCACATAGACAATATCAAACTCCATAAGCAAGATTTTCCACTTCGCGAGCCTCCCTGTGGGCATGGGCTTCTGAAAAATGTACTTCAACGGGTCCAACCGAGAGATGAGATAGGTGGTATATGATGACAAGTAATGTTTCAACTTCTGCGCTACCCAAGTTAAGGCACAACACGTCCTCTCAAGCTGACTGTACTTCACCTCATACGATGTGAACTTCTTGCTAAGGTAATAAATCGCCTGTTCCTTCTTTCCTGTGATGTCATGCTGCCCAGTACACAGCCAAAAGAATTATCCAAAACTGTCAGATAAAGGATCAAGGGTCTTCCCGGCTTCGGCGGTACCAGCATAGGTGGACTAGCCAAATACTCCTTAATCTTATCAAATGCCGCTTGACATTCATCCGTCCATCTGACCGCAACATCTTTCTTTAGCAGCTTAAAGATGGGCTCGCAAGTCGTTGTGAGCTGTGCAATGAACCTGCTAATATAATTCAACCTGCCAAGCAAACTCATCACCTCTTTCTTGTTCCTTGGCGGCGGTAGCTCCTGAATGGCTTTGATCTTGGACGGGTCTAACTCAATACCGCGTCGACTTACCACAAACCCCAACAACTTCCCGTATGGAACTCCAAACGCACATTTCCCTGGATTAAGTTTGAGGTTATACCTGCGGAGCCTCTGGAAAAATTTCCTCAAGTCTTTGACATGGTCACATTGTTTCCTCGACTTTATGATCACGTCGTCTACATAGACCTCAATTTCCTGATGTATCATGTCATGGAACATGGTGGTCATCGCCCTCATATACGTTGCCCCTGCGTTCTTCAGCCCAAATGGCATGACCCTATAACAATACGTTCCCCAAGGAGTGATGAATGCCATTTTTTCCGCGTCCTCCTCATCCATTAAAATCTGGTGATAGCCCGCATAATAATCCACGAAGGAACCAATCTCATGTTTAGCACAATTGTCAATCAATATATGGATGTTTGGCAGTGGGAAGTTGTCTTTTGGACTCGCTTTATTGAGATCACGGTAATCTACGCACACTCTGGTCTTTCCATCCTTCTTTGGCACAGGCAGAACATTGGCTAACCAGGTGGGATACCGCGTGACCCGGATGACCTTTGCCTCAAACTGCTTGGTGACCTCTTCTTTGATTTTCACACTAATGCCCGTTTTAAATTTCCTTAGCTTCTTCTTGACAGGAGGGCATGCTAGGTCGGTGGGCAATTTGTGGACCACCAAATCAGTGCTTAAACCCGGCATGTCATCATATGACCACGCAAAAACATCTTTGTACTCAAACAACGCTTTAATTATCTCTTCTCTAAGCTGAGGTTCCAAATGGACACTTATTTTCATTTCCCGTACGTTCTCCTAATCCCCTAAATTGATTGCCTCTGTGTCATTCAGATTAGGTTTGGGTTTTTCTTCAAAATGGCTTAATTCTTTACTGATTTCCTCAAAAGCTTCCTCATCATCATATTCTATTTCGTCATCACACTCAATTTCTTGTATTATTATTTTGGAGTTAGATTGGCATTTAAGACTGGGCCGAAGACTCCTCATGCATGACATATCACTGAAACCAGCGTACTAGGGACTGTACAAGAAGGAAAAGAAAGACAAAATAAAAACTATCAGGAATGAAAAAGGAGGGAAATTGCATTTCATTAACATTTAAGATAACAAGGTTTAACTCATCCGAACGGACGGAACATAGCATCCGAATTACAACCTTGGAAATAATCCAGATTAAACTAAAAGGAAATCAAAACTAACTAGCAAGACTCCCTCCGGGTAGGAAGGGGAGTTGCTTCCCAATTGTTAAGCTTTGCCTGGGGCCCCACGAACTGAACATGTGCCTTGCTTGGACCTTCTCCGGCCTCCAATACATTCATCTCATCAAACAGCTTTTCAAACCTCTCGATCAGCTCCTTGTCGGGATCAACCACACCACTGGGCATTGCTGTTGCTAGGCGCTTCTTAGTACAGGCCTGACAAAGGAACGGGAAAGGCGGGGAATAGGTTTTGGAAGGGTCCATGCTTTCTTTTTCATTTTTCTAGCTCGCCTTATGTCTGCAGCAGTGGGCTTGAAGCCTAAACCAAAAGTATCCAGATTTCCAGGAAGGGATACCGGCTGTACGATGCCTTGTAAAGAAGTACCCAAGCCTTTTCCAGGTACAAATCCGTTCTTCAGCATTTCCGACGCAACCATGATGGATGCAACAGCTACCTTTGGCACAGGAATACACTACCCTTCCGGGATCTTTTCTACCGATACCGTATCAAAGACTTGATAAACCCATGGACCTTTGTCGTCCTCATCTTCTATGAAAGGCACAATGGCACCACCCAGAGCACACGAACTATCTTCCCCATGCACCACAATCTCTTGCCTGTCCCACTCTAATTTGACCATCTGGTGCAAGGCAGATGGCACTGATTTTGCCACATGAATCCAGGGTCGGCCTAGCAAGAGATTGTAAGAAACAACCACGTCGAGCACTTGGAACTCCATAGTAAATTCAACCGGACCTATCGTCAGTTCCAACACTATATCCCCAACTGTGTCCTTTCCTCCTCCATCAAACGCTCGCATGCAAATACTATTCTTGTGGATTCTCTCACTGTCCACCTTTAACTTTTCCAGGGTGGAGAGAGGGTAGATGTTTGCACTGGACCCGTTGTCAATCAGCACCCCGGTGACCACAGAGTCTTCACATTTCACCGTGAGGTAGAGTGCCCTATTATGCTCAGTGCCTTCCAAAGGCAGCTCATCATCAGAAAATGTAACCCTGTTGACCTCGAAAATCTTGTTTGCTATTTTCTCTAGATGGTTCACGGAAATCTTATCAGGAACATGGGCTTCATTCAAAATTTTCATCAATGCCTGGCGGTGCTCATCCGAGTGGATCAATAATGATAGCAATGAGATCTGTGCCGGGGTCTTCCTCAACTGTTCTACAATGGAATAATCTTGTGCCTTCATCTTCTTCAAAAATTCTTCTGCCTCTTCTTCAGTTACGACTTTCTTTACTGGTACTGGATTATCTTTGGTAATTTTAGCTTTTCTCAGCTCGTCAGGGGCAAAGCATCTTCCTGAGCGAGTCAGCCCATAGGTTTCGCAAACTTCTTCCTTAACCTCCTTCCCTTTATACGTCACTGTCACTCGACCGTAATTCCATAGGACGGCCTTTTCACTGATTAATGGTAACTTAGTCACTGGCTTGATGATAACCGGCTCTGTGCGAGCCCCTTTTACAATCACAATGGGCTTGACAGTTGCCCCCGGCACCACCACTTTAGCTTGTTCTGGTTTTACTACAACACTGCTCAAAGGCTCCTTCTTTACCACCACAACTGGTTTTCTAGCTGTCTCTTCTACCTTGATCGATACTCTCCCACTTTTACGGTTTGTGAAGGCTTCTTATGCTCTCCCTTTTGTACTAACTCAATCATATGGGTCTCGTGATGGGTTGGTAATGGATTTTGAGTGATGTTGGGCGTCTCTGGGGCTTGCACTTCAATTCGGCGGGTGTCAATGAGCTCCTGGATGGCCGTTTTCAAATGCCAGCACTTTTCTGTGTCATGTCCCGGAGCACCTGAGCAATACTCGCAACTCACAGAGTGGTTCAGATTCCTTGGGGGAGGATTTGGCAATTTGGGTTCAATCGGACTCAAGATGCCCAATTGTCTCAATCTGTGGTATAAGTGAGTGTAAGATTCGCCCAACGGGGTAAAAGTCTTCTTCTTCTGTAGCCTATCATTTTTAGATGCAGGAATGGGTCGAAAACCGGTTCCAGTGGGGTTTCTGTTGGCTCTCGGGGGTGGGTAGGTGCTTTGAGCTGCGTAAGTGTTTTGTGGGGTGGGTGCGCGCCATTGCGCATGGGTAGGAGGTTGGGGGTATATTTGGGCATGGTGGACAGAGAAATGGGGGACAGGAGGTGGGTAGTAGTGTTGCGGTGGGCCATATGGGGTGTGTGAGTAGGTTTGGGGAGGAGGTCGAGGTTGGTGATAATATGGTGATGGACCCCTGGACCAAGCTCTCGATTCCACTACTGCAACATCTTCTTTCTTTTTCTTTCCTAATACCCCTCCAGTGCCGCTCTGGATGGCTTGGGTAGTTGCCTTGATTGCCGAATAGCTCATAATCTTGTTAGACTTGAGACCCTCTTCCACCATACTTCCCATTTTCACGACCTCGTTGAAAGTTTTTCCCACTGCTGACACCAAGTGACCATAGTAGGTGGGCTCCAAAGCCTGTAGGAAATAATCAACCATCTCGCTCTCTTTCATTGGAGGATTGACTCTTGCCGCCTGCTCTCTCCACCGGAAACCGTATTCTTTGAAGCTTTCCCCGGGCTTCTTCTCAATTTTAGTCAGTGACAGACGGTCCGGGACAATTTGGAGATTATACTGAAAATGACATGCAAATGCTTGGGCCAAATCATCCCAAGTGTACCATCGAGCATGATCCTGTCGTGTGTACCATTCCAAGGCTGCTCCACTTAGACTTTGACTGAAGTAAGCCATCAATAGCTCGTCCCTTCCCCCAGCTTCTCTCATTTTGCTGTAGAACCCCCTTAAATGGGCCACCGGATCACCATGTCCATCATATAAGTCAAACTTGGGTAGCTTGAATTCTGCTGGCAACTGGACATCGGGAAACAAGCACAAGTCCTTGTAGGCTACACTCACTTGACCTCCGAGACCCTGCATATTTCTGAATGACTGCTCTAGGCTCTTGACTTTTCGTATCATTTCCTCTTGCTCAGGTTTTTTGGGAGGTTTCTCTTCTTCAGTTGAGAGATCAAGACGGGGAGTGTAAGAGTATGGTTCTGGTGGTTTGAAGGTGGCTTCGGGCGGGTAATACTGTTTATCATGGGTTTGGAACAAAGGTTCGCTAGAGGACCTGTGTAAGGCGACAGGTGGAGGAGCCACAAACACAGGAGTAGCTGGTGGTGGAGGGCATGGGATTTGTTTGGATGGTGGAGGTGGTGGTGTTTGAGAGGTGGTTCCGTAGTACTGCTGGTAAGTAGGGAAAGCTGGAGACGAGTTCACTGTGGGAGGATCTTGAGGCTGAGCTAGTGGTGGGATGTAGGCGGGGTTGGCAGGATAGGCTGGTGGTGGATGTCCCTTTGACCAGGCCTGGTACATCTCGGCCATTTGTTGCTTCAGTTTATACATCTCCTCCTTCATTGCATTAACGTCCACTACTTCCTCCTCCCTAGACGGGTCGACAATGCTTGCTTCTAATTCCTGGTTGACCATGTTTGACTTATCCTTAGAGCGGGTGTTGTAGGGATGGGTTGCCAGAATGCCAGTCAACTTAACCACTTGCCTGGACTCATCAACAACAACTTGTTAGCGGTTAGGGCATTAACAGATAGATAACGGCACATTGGGGAATGAATGCACCTAAGTAGTTAACCAGTTCTATTATGCCTTTGCTTGGTTGCCTGCGTCATCCCGGCTTTTCCTTATTTCTATGTGCCACTTCCTTTTTGTTTTTCCATTGTTTCTTGCCGCTCCCTCTTTTTGCATTTTCTCTCTTATTTTCTATTTTTATTTGGTTACGGTCGAATCCTATGTAGATTGCCTACGTATCATGACCCCGCATGAATCAGACCGAGCGTAGTTCGTGAAGAATAAATGTAAAGTAGAAGCAAAATATTTTTTGGGAATTTCAATTTTATTGATAGCAAATACGTCTATTACAAAGACTCAAAACTGACAGATTAAACAACTAACAGACTATAATGCAGAAAAGAACTACAGACTCCACCATCCCTATTCTACTTTTAAACGAAAATACAGACTTAATCAACTGACTGACTTTTAAGGAAATACAGACTCCAGTAGAAACGGAAATAAAGACTCAAATGACAAACTCTAGTAGAAAAGGAGATACAGACTCAAAGGACAATCATGAATACATTAAAGCTCCTGGTGCCCGCGGGACATCGTTCGGTCTCGCCGCGGGCCTATATGCAAGTTCCCCTTGAAGTCTGTCCAGGTCACTCATTATCTGCTTCACAAATATCATCACTGATGCAAAGAAGGTGGTACGAGTCATGTTCTCGCACATTTGGCATTTCCTAGTAATGGAGTGAGCAACGGTTAAGATTCTCTCTCTGATTCTGCCTTTTTCTTGAAGCAACCGCCCTATCTGTTGGGCCCTAGCCTCCAAAGTTTGCTCGGCTACCTGGTTTTGTTCCTGGAGTTGTTGCAAGTCCATTTCTAATTGTGCCAATGCCGTGTAGCAGTGCTCTCTTTCAACTTTGAATTCTTTTGCCTGTTTGATCATTTTGTTCTCTGTAGCAGTGACCTTTTTCTTTAATCCCGTGACCTCATTGTCATATTCTTCTTTCAACTGCTTAACCATGCGGGCCCGTTCTTCCGCGTTTTAGCCAATTGTTTCCGAACCCCGGCTAATTTCCTTTCTGCTTTGTTGAGGTCAAAACTGTAGTCATTCACTTTTTGCCTTAGAGTTTCTATAAGCTTTGCATCTTTGGCACTCCTGATCCCCTTAATCCTTGTGTAAAACTCCTCTATACATGTTTTCTTTGAGGACCCATAACTCAGGAACTGAGGACGATGGCACAGGTGTTCGGTCCTCCACATTTGCAACAATAGATTGCACCCTTCGAAGAAGTCTCCTCCGGCTTTGCAGGCTGTAAGAGCGCGGAAGATTTCGGCTAATATCATGGGCGCAAGAGTGCTTTTGGCTTGAGTGAGTAGAGTGCTGACGACCCCGGCTATTTTTATGTCAATGTTCCCATCTTTCCTCGAGAATACCAAAAGCCCCAGAAAGGCCACCATTAAAGCAAAACGTCTGTGTTCTTCCCATTTTTGGCGGTTTCCTTTGCTACATATCTTGTTTTTCGGTTTGTTGAACCCCCCTATGTGGCCATATCTGTGGTATATGAAGTGTCGAGTACAAAAGTCGTTCGCCAAATCTGTGTTGTGGACCGTCCTGCTTATTTTCAGTGAGTCTAAGAATCTGTGCACAACTACAGTTCTCGGGGCAACCAAGTACTTATGTCTTAAAGGAACCTCATCATTTCCGATGTACCCAGCTATTTCTTCTAAGGTCGGGGTAAGTTCAAAGTCCGAAAAATGGAACACGTTGTGTGCCGGGTCCCAGCATGTGACCAATGCTCTGATAATGTCTCCCTGAGGCACAATCTCCAACAAACCGGTAAGCCCTTTTAAATATTTTTTGACTTCATCTTGCCCTTCCCCTCCTAGGTCGTTCCACCACAGACGCAACTCCGAAGGGATTTTATGCATGATTGAGAAAGGTTCATTTTGAATCGTGCTCATCCTGCACATTTATTAAGGTGATTTAATCACTTATTTTGACCTAAAAAGGAAAAATGACACTATTTTTTGTTCAAATTTTCAATTTAAAACAAACAGCCGGTTTTGCAGATACGGCCTTTCAGCACTTCGGGGAGAAGATTTTGAGGCTGTGTCCGCTAACCGTTGAAAATAACCCAAGGTGGCTGTTCTCGCAAAAACATCCTTCCGGCGCCCTTTTAGGGACATACGGCTTGTTTTAGACAAGAATGGCCTCACCTGACTTATTCATGACAAAACTAAAACTTTTGTTATTTTTTTTGGCTACTTTTGCAAAGGGGAAGTTGGACCCGATGGGGGTTGCCTACGTATCCCACACCCTGTGGGAATCAAACTGGCGTAGTTCGGGCATACTAACTATTTTCGAAAACTAAACTGTTTTTGTTTTTGTTGGAAAATACACTATTTCTGAAAGCAAGACTCTTTTTTGTATTTTCTTTTTCAGTGGCAAATAAAACGAACTAATTTGAAAATAAAACTCTTTTTGTTTTTCTTTTCCATTGGCAAACAAAACAGACTAAAAAAATACTTTTCTTCTTTTTCTTTCATTTTTCTCAAAAATCCGGCAGAATTTCGGCACTACTTGGACATTGGTTTTTCTAATATAGGTAATTAACCCTCTACACTGCTATTTTCTCTTTTCCCCTTTTTGTTTTTCAATTTTCCAGATATTCAAAGTCGGTCAGCATGCGAGTCCAAAACAGATAAATGCACAAGTAGGATGCATCAGGATGGTCCATTACTCCGGGTACACCTGTCCTAGACGGACCCAACCCCTGTGTTGAGTCCCCTAAGTCAAAATGCACGTGATGCAGATAAGTGTTCCTACTAGGGATCCGGCATGAGGTCAAGTTATTCTAGGTTCAAAACCTGGGTATAGGTTCTAGACTGTGTACCCGAGCGGACAACTCGAGTCGAGGAGGGGGCTACGTACCGGAAACCAAAAGTCCATCCGACTTAGTAACTTGTACGGCCTCTTTCTTATTTTAAGGTATGACACTAACAGAATAGGGAGTCTCCACCAGTGAGCACATCCCCGGAGGTGAGAAGAGAAGGGTTTCGGCACAGTTTTATATATACAGTTCAGATAATATCAAAGCGGTAAAGCATTTAGCACATTTAGCAGGAAACATGTAGGAAAATCAGATAAAGCCAAATATAACAATTATTCTAAGCTCGAATTCTTAAACCCTGAACCGAAGTTCTGGGTTTTTGTCCCCAGCAGAGTCGCCAGAGCTGTCACACCTCCTTTTCGCTACACCCCGCAAGGGCGTAAAGGAGTTTTTCCAATTAAAGGACAATCGAAATGGGATTTGTTTATTGAGATTCAGAGTCGCCACTTGGCAGATTAATGGTGTCCCAAGTCACCGATTGAATCCCGAATCGAGGAAATTATTGACTCTGTTTAACAGTCCGCGATCCAGAAATCCGGGTAAGGAATTTTGTTAACCCAGGAGAAGGTGTTAGGCATTCCCGGGTTTTGTGGTTCTAGCACGGTCGCTCAACTGTCATATTTGGCTTATTTATTTGATTTTAGTACATGTGTTGACCTCTGTGTTTGTAACTTTGAACCACTTTTATTATCATTATTTCAAGGGAATTGCAATGTCGTGAAAACATGTCTCGAACTGCATCACATAAATGCACCCGCGATTTTTGACACATTTCGACTTCGTTGAGATTTGGATTTGGGTCACATAAATGAGCACCCGTATTTAAGAAGGTAAAATTCTTGCAAACGCGCCTAAAGCGACTAACGCGTTATTATCTTTGGGGAAGGCAGTGAAATTCGCTAAACGGCCCGTCCCGAAATCTAAGTGTTTTAACACACACATTTATTGAGGGCCCCGCAATTTATGTATTTTTTTTGTTTGGCGAGGCTCATCCCATTTATTATTTAAAAGGCAAATCTAAAGCAACTACGATTTTTATTTCATTCGTCTCTAATAAGAAAATTCCTAATTCAACATTGTTTAAGAATTATAATACTTGGGTTCATGAACTCACATGAATTCAGATCCTTAATCATTTTGGGCCTTGAACACAACCCATATAAAGAAATCATTATCCAAGTGTGCACAAAGGTGTGACGACCCAAAGGGTCATCACCGGATTTCTCTCTTTTTCGTGCTTCCGAGGCCTTGAAAACCTTTCTTTTAGTTGCCTCGATTTGCGTGCACAGTCCGGGCGCGAAGCCGGAAAGCTTTTATGTTGAAATATTTGAACTTTGTGAAAAATTTGAAGAATTTTGATATTAATATTGCTAAAGTTGACTTTGGTCAACATTTTTGGTAAACGGACCCGGACCCGTGATTAGGCGGTCCCGGAGGTCCGTAGAAAAATATGAGACTCGGGCGTATGCCCGGAGTCGAATTTCGAGGTCGAGAGCCCGAGAAATGAATTTTTCTGTGAAATTGTTTTTCTGAAATTATTAAGGAAAATGGAAATGAAAATTGATTAAAAGACTATGGTATCGGGCTCGTATTTTGGTTCCGACGCCCGGTACAAGTCTTAAATATGTGTTAAGCGCTTTCTGTAAAGTTTGGTCGAAATCGGATGTCATTTGACGTGTTTCGGACCTAAATATCTAAAATTTTAAGTTATGAAGTTTGAAATGAAGATGATGATCTTGAGGCTTGATTCGATAGTTTTTGATGTTATTTTGGCGATTTGATCGCTCGAGTAAGTTCGTAGGATGTTATTGAGTTAGTGTGTATGTTTGGTTGGGAGCCCCGAGGGCTCGGGAGTGATTCGGAGGTGGTTCGGGGTAATTTTACACCTAAAAATCATAGCAGATTTTCTGCAATTTTTGCACAGCAAATCTCTTCTTCGCGTTCGCGTTCCAAACACGCGTTCGCGAAGCTTCAGTGGTCCCTCTTCATCGCGTTCGCATCCCTCGCCTCGCGTTCGCATAGAGTCATCTGACCCTGAGGGCTTGGTCCTTTTTCTTCTTTGCGTTCGCGGACACTTGACCGCGTTCGCGTAGCTTGCCAGACTCCCTTAAGCGCGTTCGCGTTTCCCCTATCGCGTTCGCGTATAAAAGTTCCTGGACCCCAGCAATTTCCTTCTACACGTTCGTGTCTGTCTCCACGCAATCGTGATAGCTTACCCAGTTTACCCTTCGCGAACGCGGCCCTCTCCCCGCGAACGCGAAGGGCAATTTTGCCCAGCGAATTTTTAAGTTAAAATCAGAACAGTGAACTCGGGATTTTCATAAAAATACACGAACTCCTTTCTTCTCCAAGCACTTAGGCGTCTATTGAAGCTCCCTTTCATCAAAACTTCTTGGGTAAGCATTGTTCAACTAGTTTTCTTCAATTTTCTCTATTAATTACTAATTCCTAGCCCTAAATCATGAATTCAAAGTAGAAAATGGGGGTTTTGGGTAGAGTTAGAGCTTTGGGGATTTTGGGTGATTAACCTCAATTTGGGGTCGAATCTTGAAATAAATTATATATATTTGAACTCGTGGGGTTATGGGTGATTGGGTTTTGGTCTGAGCTCGTGTTTGGACCATGTGGGACCGGTGTCGATTTTGGTGTTTTTGGAAGAATGATAGGAATTTCATTTCTAGGCTATGGATTATGTTTTTTGAGCCCTTATTGAATTATTATTGAACTAATTATGCCTAGATATCATTGTTTCGGAGTTGGATTGTAGAGGAAAGGCGGTATTAGAGAGTTGATTGCTATTCTTGGACCGAGGTAAGTGTTTGTTCTAACTTTGGCTTGAGGGAATAGGATTAGGATGTTATTTGCTACTTGCTAAATGTGGAGTATGGTGTATAGGCATGGTGACGGTTGTCTATGCACCGGAGTCTAGCATGACCGTGAGTCTTAATTGCTTTTAATTCGAATGATGCGACACGACTTCCTTGTTTAATTGATAAATTTCATATAATGTGAACGGTTGAGGAAGAATTGTGATTGGTATATTTTGGAGCGTTGGCTCGATCAAGAATGTGATAGTTGAGAAAGAAGTGATTGAAAAGAGGATGTGTTGTGATTTTTCCCTTGCCGGGACGTGTGACTATTATTATGTACTCTCCCTTGCCGGGATATTTGGGCTGTTAGCTGTACCCTTGCCGAGTTTAAGTGTTGTGTTGTCGAATTCCCCTAATGGGGCCTTCTTTACAAAGTCAGATATTTTGAACTATAATATGGGATCGTGTGGCACGTCGTCCACTTATACTCTATAATATGGGATCGTGTGGCACGCTGTCCACTTATATATATATATATTATGAAATGGGATCGTGTGGCACGCCGTCCACTTATGAATTAAGAAATGGGATCGTGTGGCGCGCCGACCACTTATATATATGAGCTATGGTATTGAGATAGTTTCGTCGTTGTATCCGTGGATCTGTACTAGCTGTATTTTCCCCGAGCATGCCCCCTTGACATTCTCTGTTGTTATTTCTGTTTCCTTGTTATATATATATATCTGTACAGGTTGTTTTTGGTAGGTCCTGTCTAGCCTCGTCACTACTTCGCCGGGGTTAGGCCAGGCACTTACCAGCACATGGGGTCGGTTGTGCTGATGCTACACTTCTGTGCTTTTTGCACAGATCATAGTACCGGAGCAGGAGCCTTTGGTCAGCAGTAGGAGCGTTGGGAGCTTACTTCAGTCCGGAGATTTCCGAGGTAGCTTGCTTGCTTCCGCATGGCCCGTAGTCTCTCTTATCTCTGTCTTTCGTTTGATTTCCCTTGTATCGGATCAGACAGTACTGTATTCTTATTCAGACTTTGTTTTTAGCATTCAATAGAAGTTCGTGAGTTAGTGACACCAGATCTGGGTAGAGGTGTATTTGAAATTCCGCACTTGGTTTCTGTTATTTATGTTTCGAGACTTCCGCTTTTATATTAATTGCCTCGTTCTTCTTTATACTGATAATGATGTTGAGAGAAATGTTAAACTAATTGGCTTGCCTAGCTCCTATTAGTAGGCGCCATCACGACTCCCGAGGGTGGGAAATCCGGGTCGTGACAAGTTGGTATCAGAGCACTAGGTTACATGGGTCTCACAACTCTCGGACAACCTCGGTAAAGTCTGAGGGATCGGTACGGAGACGTCTGTATTTATCCCCCAGAGGCTACGGAGTTAGGAAAAGTTTCACTTTTGTTCTTTCCTGTCATGCAATTTTGTTTCTCAAATATTGATTGTCTTTCTACTCTGTTCTTTCGCAGATGGCGAGAACATGTGCTTCCTCTTCTACCGCGCAACAGCCCGAGCCCCCAGCAGCAGCTCCTGCGAGGGGCAGAGGCCGAGGTCGTGCCAGAGGCCGAGGTCGCGACAGAGCTCAGCCCCGAGCAGCAGTCCCAGAGGTGGAGCCTCATGTTGATTACGATGGGGAGGCTCCAGCCCCAGCAGCTCCGGTGGGCCCAGCTCAGGTCCCAGAGGGTTTCATAGCCACCCCAGTTCTTCAGGACGCTCTGGTCCGATTGGTAGGCTTTTTGGAGAGCGTCACTAGAGCGGGTTTGCTTCCAGTAGCACCAGCCACTTCTCAGGCTGGAGGAGGGGTTCAGACTCCTGCTACACGTACTCCGGAGCAGGTAGCTCCCCAGGCTCAGGTTCCAGTGGTTCAGCCAGCGGTGGCAGTTCAGCCAGGTATTGTGACTCAGACCGGCAATGGAGCGGCCATGTCCTCAGATGCTTTGTGGAGGCTTGATAGGTTCTCCAAGCTCTTCACCACCACATTCAGCGGTGCTTCATCAGAGGATCCCCAGGATTTCTTATTCAGCTGCCATGAGATCCTTAGGACTATGGGTATTGTGGAGACCAATGGGGTCGACTTCATCACCTTCCGGCTTGCAGGATCCGCCAAGACTTGGTGGAGGAACTATTGCCTATGTAGACCAGCAACTCCAGCATTGACATGGGATCAGTTTGCGGAGTTGTTTTTGGAGAAGTTTCTCCCAGTTACTCAGCGGGAGGCACTACGCAGGCAGTTCGAGCGCCTCCAGCATGGTTCTATGACAGTCACACAGTATGAGACTCGGTTCATTGATCTGGCACGCTATGCTGTTGTTATACTCCCCACCGAGAGAGAGTGGGTGCGGAGGTTTATTGATGGATTGATTCAGCCGATCCGTCTCCAGATGGCTATGGGAGCTGGTAGTGAGATTTCTTTTCAAGAGGCGACCAATGCGGCCCATAGAGTTGAGATGGCTCTTGCACGGGGAGGTGGTCATGGGTCAGACAAGAGACCCCGTCATGCAGGTAGATTTAGTGGTACCTCGTCTGGAGGTGGGGATTCTTATGGTAGAGGCCATCCTCCGAGGCCCTTTCAGTCAGCCCTACAGGTCTCACATGGTACTTCAGGTGGTCGTGGCTCACAGCCGCAGTCTTCTGACCAGCAGCTTTTCAGTTCACCATCAGCACCTATCAGGGCACCACCACTCCATTATTCTCAGCAGCCGAGGGCTTGTTACACGTGTGGCGACACGATACATATTGACAGGTATTGCCCTCGAGCTTCTGACAGCTCTCGGCAGCAGGGTCCTCCTCCTATGATTCAGGCATCAGGTGATCCACAGGCCGCCAAGCCAGCTAGAGGCGGGGGTAGAGGCCATAGAGGTGGAGGTAGAGATCATAGAGGTGGAGGTCGGACCGCCAGAGGCAGAGGCCAGCCAATAGCCGATCGTCCCAGAGATATGGTTCAGGGAGGTGGGGCCCAGCCCCGGTGTTATGCTTTGCCAGCCAGGCCAGAGGCTGAGTCTTCAGATGCTGTTATTACAGGTACTATTCTGGTCTGTGATAGGGATGCTTCAGTGCTATTTGACCCTGGGTCTACGTATTCATATGTGTCGTCCTATTTTGCACCCTACCTGACTATGCCTAGTGATGCTTTGGGTATTCCTGTTTATGTATCTACACCGGTGGGTGATTCTATAGTGGTCGACCGAGTTCATCATTCTTGTGTGGTAGCGTTTGAGGGTCTTGAGACCCGTGTTGATTTATTGCTCTTAGACATGGTGGATTTCGACGTTATATTAGGGATGGATTGGTTGTCCCCGTATCATGCTATCTTGGATTGTCACGCCAAGACCGTGACCTTGGCTTTGCAAGATTTACCCCGATTGGAGTGGAGAAGGACCCCAGGTCATGCCACCCACAGAGTTATCTCATATATGAAGGCTCGACGCATGGTCGAGAAGGGGTGTCTAGCTTATTTGGCGTATGTTCACGATTCCAGCTCAGAGGTTCCTTTTATTGATTATGTTCCTATTGTTCGGGAGTTCCCCGAGGTTTTCCCTTCAGACCTGCCGGGTATGCCGCCCGACAGGGATATTGATTTCTGTATTGATCTGGCCTCAGGCACGCAGCCCATTTCTATTCCGCCGTATCGCATGGCCCCGCCAGAATTGAAGGAGTTAAAGGACCAGTTGCAAGATTTGCTAGAGAAGGGTTTTATCAGGCCTAGTGTTTCTCCTTGGGGTGCGCCGGTGTTATTTGTGAAGAAAAAGGATGGATCGATGAGGATGTGCATTGATTACCGACAGTTGAACAAAGTGACGATAAAGAACAAGTATCCACTGCCGAGGATTGATGATTTGTTTGACCAGCTTCAGGGTGCAAAGGTGTTTTCAAAGATAGACTTGAGATCTAGCTACCATCAGCTGAGGATTAGGGCATCCGATGTCCCTAAGACAGCATTCCGCACTCGGTACGGGCATTATGAGTTCCTGGTCATGTCGTTTGGGTTGACCAATGCCCCAGCAACATTCATGGAGTTGATGAACCGAGTGTTCAGGCCATATTTGGACATGTTCGTGATAGTCTTTATTGATGATATTTTGGTGTACTCCCGCAGCCAGGAGGAGCACGAGCAGCACCTCAAAGTGGTTCTTTAGACTCTGAAGGATAGTCAGTTATATGCTAAGTTCTCGAACTGCGAGTTCTGGTTGGGTTCGGTGGCATTCCTGGGTCATGTTGTATCAGCAGAGGGTATTCAGGTGGACCCGAAGAAGATTGAGGCAGTCAAGAACCGGCCTCGACCAGAATCAGCTACAGAGATTCGGAGTTTCTTGGGGTTAGCAGGTTATTACCGCCGGTTCGTGGAGGGATTTTCATCTATTGCAGCCCCGATGACCAGATTGACCAGAAGGGTGCCCAGTTCAGATGGTCGGATGAGTGTGAGGCGAGCTTTCAGAAGCTCAAGACAGCTCTTTCTACGGCACCGATATTGGTTTTGCCCACAGGCTCAGGACCCTATACAGTGTATTGTGATGCTTCCCGTATTGGGCTTGGTGCGGTATTGATGCAGGATGGCAGAGTCATTGCTTATGCTTCGAGGCAATTGAAGATCCACGAGAAGAATTATCCGGTTCATGATCTCGAGTTGGCAGCCATTGTTCATGCTCTGAAGATTTGGAGGCATTACCTATATGGTGTGACGTGTGAGGTGTACACGGATCACAAGAGTCTGCAATACTTGTTCAAGCAAAAGGAGTTGAACTTGAGGCAGCGGAGGTGGTTGGAGCTATTGAAGGACTATGATGTTACTATTTTGTACCACCCGGGGAGAGCCAATGTGGTGGCCGATGCATTGAGTAGGAAGTCCTCCAGCATGGGTAGTCTTGCTTATGTTCCAGTCATCTAGAGACCGCTTGCTTTGGATATTCAGGCCCTGGCCAATCGATTTGTGAGGTTGGACATTTCTGAGCCTAGCAGAGTGTTAGCTTGTACGGTCGCTCGTTCTTCATTATTGGAGAGCATCCGTGATCGGAAGTTTGATGATCCCCATTTGTGTGTCCTGAGAGACACGGTGCAGCGTGGAGGTGCCACGAAGGTGACCTTAGATGATGATGGTGTTTTGAGGTTGCAGGGGCGAGTTTGTGTGCCCAATGTCGATGGGATTCGAGAGTTGATCTTAGCGGAGGCCCATAGTTCTCGGTATTCTATTCACCCGGGCGCCGCGAAGATGTATCAGGACTTGCGGCAGCTTTATTGGTGGCGTAGGATGAAGAAAGATATTGTTGCATATGTGGCTCGATGTTTGAACTGTCAGCAGGTTAAGTATGAGCATCAGAGGCCTGGTGGTTTGTTTCAGAGGATTGAGCTTCCCGAGTGGAAGTGGGAGAGGATTACCATGGATTTCGTTACTGGACTTCCGATGACTCGGAAGAAGTTTGATGCTATTTGGGTCATTGTTGATAGGCTGACCAAGTCAGCGCATTTTATTCCTGTTGCAGCCACTTATTCATCGGAGAGGTTAGCTGAGATCTACATCCGAGAGATTGTTCGCCTTCATGGGGTGCCGGTATCTATTATTTCAGATCGGGGTACGCAGTTTACCTCGCGCTTCTGGAGAGCAGTTCAGTAGGAGTTGGGCACCCAGGTTCAGTTGAGCACAGCGTTCCATCCTCAGACGGACGGCCAGTCCGAGAGGACTATTCAGATATTGGAGGATATGCTCCGAGCCTGTGTCATTGATTTTGGAGGCTCGTGGGACCAGTTTTTGCCTTTAGCAGAGTTCGCCTACAACAACAGCTACCAGTCCAGCATTCAGATGGCTCCATATGAGGCGTTGTATGGTAGGCGATTTCGGTCTCCAGTCGGATGGTTTGAGCCGGGGGAGGCTCGGTTATTGGGTACAGATTTAGTTCAGGAGGCCTTGGATAAGGTCAAGATCATTCAGGACAGGCTTCGTTCGGCTCAGTCGCGGCAAAAGAGTTATGCGGATCGTAAGGTTCGAGATGTAGGTTTCATGGTTGGTGAGCGGGTCTTGCTCCGAGTGTCGCCTATGAAGGGCGTGATGAGATTTGGGAAGAAGGGCAAGCTTAGCCCTAGGTTCATTGGCACATTTGAGATTCTCGATCGTGTGGGGGAGGTGGCTTACAGACTTGCCTTGCCGCCCAGCTTGTCAGCCGTGCATCCAGTGTTTCATGTGTCCATGCTTCGGAGGTATCACGGCGATCCAGCCCACGTGTTAGATTTCAGCACTGTCCAGTTGGACAAGGATCTGTCTTACGAGGAGGAGCCGGTAGCTATTATAGACCGGCAGGTTCGACAGTTGAGGTCGAAGAGTTTTCCTTCAGTGCGTGTCCAGTGGAGAGGTCAGCCTCCTGAGGCATCGACCTGGGAGTCCGAGTCTGATATGCGGAGCCGTTATCCTCATCTATTTCCCGACTCAGGTACTTCTTTCTTTTGTCCGTTCGAGGACGAACGGTTGTTTTAGAGGTGGAGAATGTGACGATCCAAAGGGTCATCACCGGATTTCTCTCTTTTCCGTGCTTCCGAGGCCTTGAAAACCTTGCTTTTAGTTGCCTTGATTTGCGTGCGCAGTCCGGGCAAGAAGCCGGAAAGCTTTTATGTTGAAATATTTGAACTTTGTGAAAAATTTGAAGAATTTTGATATTAATATTGCTAAAGTTGACTTTGGTCAACATTTTTGGTAAACGGACCCGGACCCGTGATTAGGCGGTCCCGGAGGGTCCGTAGAAGAATATGAGACTCGGGCATATGCCCGGAGTCGAATTTCGAGGTCGAGAGCCCGAGAAATGAATTTTTCTGTGAAATTGTTTTTCTGAAATTATTAAGGAAAATGGAAATGAAAATTGATTAAAAGACTATGGTATCGGGCTCGTATTTTGGTTCTGACGCCCGCTACAAGTCTTAAATATGTGTTAAGCGCTTTCTGTAAAGTTTGGTCGAAATCGGATGTCATTTGACGTTTTTCAGACCTAAATATCTAATATTTTAAGTTATGAAGTTTGAAATGAAAATGATGATCTTGAGGCTTGATTCGATGGTTTTTGATGTTATTTTGGCGATTTGATCGCTCGAGTAAGTTCGTAGGATGTTATTGAGTTAGTGTGTGTGTTTGGTTGGGAGCCCCGAGGGCTCGGGAGTGATTCGGAGGTAGTTCGGGGTAATTTTACACCTAGAAAACATAGCAGATTTTCTGCAATTTTTGCACAGCAAATCCCTTCTTCGTGTTCGCGTTCCAAACACGCGTTCGCGAAGCTTCAGTGGTCCCTCTTCATCGTGTTCGCATCCCTCGCCTCGCGTTCGCGTAGAGTCATCTGACCCTGAGGGCTTGGTCCTTTTTCTTCTTTGCGTTCGCGGACACTTGACCGCGTTCGCGTAGCTTGCCAGACTCCCTTCAGCGCGTTCGCGTTTCCCCTATCACGTTCGCGTATAAAAGTTCCTGGACCCCAGTAATTTCCTTTTACGCGTTCGCGTCTGTCTCCACGCAATCGATAGCTTACCCAGTTTACCCTTCGCGAACGCGGCCCTCTCCCGCGAACGCGAAGGGCAATTTTGCCCAGCGAATTTTTAAGTTAAAATCAGAACAGTGAACTCGGGATTTTCATAAAAATACACGAACTCCTTTCTTCCCAAGCACTTAGGCGTCCATTGAAGCTCCCTTTCATCAAAACTTCTTGGGTAAGCATTGTTCAACTAGTTTTCTTCAATTTCCTCTATAAATTACTAAATTCCTAGCCCTAAATCATGAATTCAAAGTAGAAAATGGGGGTTTTGGGTAGAGTTAGGGCTTTGGGGATTTTGGGTGATTCAACCTCAATTTGGGGTCGAATCTTGAAATAAATTATATATTTGAACTCGTGGGGTTATGGGTGATTAGGTTTTGGTCCGAGCCTTGTGTTTGGACCATGTGGGACCGGTGTCGAATTTTGGTATTTTTGGAAGAATGATAGGAATTTCATTTCTAGGCTATGGGATTATGTTTTTGAGCCCTTATTGATATTATTGAACTAATTATGCCTAGATATCATTGTTTCGGAGTTGGATTGTAGAGGAAAGGCGGTATTAGAGAGTTGATTGCTATTCTTGGACCGAGCTAAGTGTTTGTTCTAACTTTGGCTTGAGGGAATAGGATTAAGATGTTATTTGCTACTTGCTAAATGTGGAGTATGGTGTATAGGCATGGTGACGGTTGTCTATGCACCGGAGTCTAGCATGACCGTGAGTCTTAATTGCTTTTAATTCGAATGATGCGACACGACTTCCTTGTTTAATTGATAAATTTCATATAATGTGAACGGTTGAGGAAGAATTGTGATTGGTATATTTTGGAGCGTTGGCTCGAACAAGAATGTGATAGTTGAGAAAGAAGTGATTTAAAAGAGGATGTGTTGTGATTTTTCCCTTGCCGGGACGTGTAGACTATTATTATGTACTCTCCCTTGCCGGGATATTTGGGCTGTTAGTTGTACCCTTGCCGGGTTAAAGTGTTATGTTGTCGAATTCCCCTAATGGGGCCTTCTTTACAAAGTCAGATATTTTGAACTATAATATGGGATCGTGTGGCACGCCGTCCACTTTTATATTATGAAATGGGATCGTGTGGCACGCTGTCCACTTTTATATTATGAAACGGGATCGTGTGGCACGCCGTCCACTTATACTCTATAATATGGGATCGTGTGGCACGCCGTCCACTTATATATATATATATATTATGAAATGGGATCGTGTGGCACGCCGTCCACTTATGAATTAAGAAATGGGATCGTGTGGCGCGCCGACCACTTATATATATGAGCTATGGTATTGAGATAGTTTCGTCGTTATATCCGTTGATCTGTATTCGCTGTATTTTCCCCGAGCATGCCCCCTTCCCCTTTTTAGTTGACATTCTCTGTTGTTATTTATGTTGCCTTGCTATATATATATATCTGTACAGGTTGTTTTTGGTAGGTCCTGTCTAGCCTCGTCACTACTTCGCCGGGGTTAGGCCAGGCACTTACCAGCACATGGGGTCGGTTGTGCTGATGCTACACTTCTGTGCTTTTTGCACAGATTATAGTACAGGAGCAGGAGCCTTTGGTCAGCAGTAGGAGCGTTGGGAGCTTACTTCAGTCCGGAGATTTCCGAGGTAGCTTGCTGGCGTCCGCATGGCCCAGAGTCTCTCTTATCTCTGTCATTCGTTTGATTTCCCTTGTATCGGATCAGACAGTACTTTATTCTTATTCAGACCTTGTTTTTAGCATTCAGTAGAAGTTCGTGAGTTAGTGACACCAGATCTGGGTAGAGGTGTATGCGAATTCCGTACTTGGTTTCTGTTATTTATGTTTTGAGATTTCCGCTTTTACATTAATTGCCTCGTTCTTCTTTATACTGATAATGATGTTGAGAGAAATGTTAAACTAATTGGCTTGCCTAGTGTGACGACCCGACCCGTCGTCTCATGTGTTACTGCTTCGTTTCTCCCATTTCATGCTTCTTCATGTTTCATTATCAGTGTTTGGTGTGTTAGAGTTGATTTGGATTGGTTTTGGTAGAAAATGAGACACTTAGTCTCTTTTAAGAGGGCTTAAGTTGGAAAAGTCAATCGGACGTTGACTTATGAGTTAGAGGGCTCGGATGTGATTTCCGGTGATTCGGTCAGCTTCGGGAGGTGATTTGTGACTTAAGAGTGCGATCGGAATTTATTTTGGAGGTCCGGTGTAGAGTTAGGCTTGAATTGGCGAAGTTAGTATTTTGGCGAATTCCGGGTGATAGGTGAGATTTTGATCCGAGGGTCGGAATGGAATTCCGAGAGTTGCTGTAGCTTCGTTAGGTGATTTTGGATATGTGTGTAAAATTTTAGGTCATTCGGACATCGTTTGGTCGGGTTTTTGATCGAATGCGTATTTCGGAAGTTTTAAGAAACTTAGGCTTGAATCCGAGGTGATTTGATGGTTTTAGCGTTGTTGATGTGTTTTGAGGATTGGAACAAGTTTGAATAAAGTTTTAGGATGTGTTGGTGTTTTTGGTTGAGGTCCCGGGGGCCTCGGGGTGAATTCGAGTGATTAAACGAGAGTTTTTGAAGTTTGCTTCAGGTCTGTGTTGCTGTCATCTGGTATTTCCGCTTCTGCGGAAATGGACCGCAGAAGCGGTTTCGCAGAAGCGGGTGGAAGAGCACAGAAGCGATTTCGTGTAGGGTTGCTGAGTTCCGCATAAGCGGACCCTTTTCGCATCAGCGAGTCCGTAGAAGCGGACAGGCGGTCGCAGAAGCGGGTTTGGCCAGGAGGTGAGCTTCCGCAGAAGCGGAAATTTGTGTCGCAGAAGCGGCCGTTGAGTTTTATTGAAATTCCGCATAAGCGGACAAAAACCGCAGAAGCGGTTGCGCAGAAGCGGGCGTGGGGACCGCAGAAGCGGAAACCCCTGAAGCCAGTAGGAGTTTTATATTCATTTTGTTCCGCGAGGGTTATGTTATTTCCACCATTTTTAAGCGAGCTTGGGAGCTATTGGACGGAATTGAAGGGGGATTTCGACTAGGTGTGATTGGAGGTAAGTCCCTTGGCCTAAATACATGGAACTTTGATAGATTTAACATGGAAATTGGTTGAAATTCTTCAAAAAGGGGTAAAGCTAGGGTTTGAGTTTTTGATATTTTAAATTGGGATTTGATAGGTCATTTGAGCTCGGATTTGGGAGTTCTTGGTATGTATGAACTCGTGGCGAGACGAGGAATCCGGTAATGTGAGTTTTGTAATTTTTCGAGAAGTGGGCCCGGGGCTCGGGTTTCGCTAGTTTCGAGATTTCTGCTATTTCTCGATTGTTTTCGATTGGGTATTGTTCCCTTAGCATATTGTGATGTATTCGCTCTGATTTTGGCTAGATTCGACGCGCGCGGAGGCCGGTTTGAGGGGCAAAGGCGTCGCGATCTAGGGATTTCGCCGGTTCGAGGTGAGTAATACTTGTAAATGATATCCTGAGGGTTTGAAACCCCGGATTTGCACATCATAGTGCTGTATTGTGGTGACTTGCACGCCAGGTATGAGCGTGGGGTAGAGCACCGTTGGGGATTGTGACTTAGTCCGTCCCGGTTGTTGGTTTTATTGCGTAATTGACTGAAACTACTTATTATCATCATTATTTGGTTTGATTGCTATATTTGGGCTTCGTGCCAATTGTTTGAATCCTTCAGGGATTGATATCACTGTTTTTGCATTACTTTGCATATTATTTTATCACAGTCCAAGGTTTAAAATACTGTTTCGCAAACTCAGTTATCTTTCTAAGATTTGAAAACCTAAATGATATTTTACTGACGTTTTGAGTTGAGACTGTTATATTACTATTGCCCAAGGGGCTTATGTGCATTTCTGGACTGAGGATGGATCGGGCTGCGCGCCGCAGCGGTGTGATATTGATATTGAGCTTGGGCTATAGGAGCCCCTCCGGAGTCTGAACCCCCACAGTGAGCGCGGGTACCCAAATGGATCGGGTTGCGCGCCGCACGGTCATATGCATTGCATTGCATTCATGCATTGGTTCCTGTTTGTAAT